>NW_009201113.1:55866-59016 GCF_000690835.1 Fulmarus glacialis
GTGCAGTCACCAGCCTTAGGGGGTGACCCCCACTCTGGTGCAGTCACCAGCCCCATGGGGTGACCCCTGCCCCCGTCCGATGCACTCAGGGTTAGGGGTGACCCCAGCCCTGCAGTCCCTGGGGGTAGGGGCTGAGCCCAGGTGTCCCACCAAGGGCAGGCACCCCCAACCCCACGCCGAGGCCATGCAGCAGGGCTGCAGCGCAGGCCTTGCTCCTCACCTCTCAGCTGAGCGCCCAGCCGCCAGGCTGGGACACAAAAGCAGGGGCTGCTTTCACAGCGTCTGGGTTTTGGTTTTTTTTCTTCTTTTTTTTAATGCAGCTATAACTGCATCTTGTAAGAAATACGCTATAGCTGCTCCAAGACAGCCCACCACACCCAGCCCCGTGGTGAGGCAGGCACCATTGGCCTTGTCTCAGAATGCAGCGTGGACGTCGGTGGGGGATGATGGTGAAGCAAGTTCAAGCGTGATGAGCTGGATATTGAGCCAGGCTTTTCGGATTGCAATTTTGGCCTCAAAAAGCTGCCTCACCTGCACCGATGGCCCACACCAGGTGCCTAGGACTTCTTCTAAAGCCTGTCCTCCTTGCGCTTCCCTGAGCACCCAGTGAGCCCCTGAGCAGGAGAGCCCTCCGGGACGCCGCAGCCTCCTGCCGAGCTGAAGCGCATCATCCTGGGGGACATGAAATGGAAGCAAGCCTGGATTGCTGGATTCTCCACTGACATTTCTGCTGGGAGGTCAGGGAGATAATCAGCAATTGGGGACAACCAATAGAGCATCACAAAAATATAAGCTCTGTCATTCCTTTTTCTTTTTAGCCAATCACTGCATCACTCTGAGCAATAGGAACGGCCTGTATGGGGAAAATAAAGTGACCTTGTTGCAAACCCTTCCAAACAGAACAAAATTATGTAAACACAGCCCTCCGCACAGTGCACCTGCAACCCTCTACACCAGTGGTTAAACCTCAGCCTAACCCAGACCTCCGGAGAAAATAGAAGGTTAAAAAGTTAATTTTTCTCACCTGGACAGCACTGGATTGTTTTTAACCTCTCCTGGGACAGAGTGCAATCAGGCAAAGGTGCAAAAAGAAATAGCTGTAGACTGACCATTTCTCCAAACAAATAATCACAATGAATTCATCAGAGCAAGAACTCTTGAAATACCACAGATATTAGAGCCTGTTGTAAACAAAGAGTTTCCAAATATAATAGCTGGAAAGATGATGTTCAACCCCTTAAAGCAAGCACATTAACTGCAGTGTAAAATGAGTACTTAAAAATTTACAAAGTTTTTGCTCCGTTCCAGCACTGAGCCCTGCTGAATCGGTAAGAGATGGGCAATGCTGTAGTCCCAGCCCATCCCAAGGAGTTTGAGCTCGAGCTGAGAGCCTCACGTGCATGGCCACACTCCCAGTTCACCGGGTGTCTCTCGCAGGAGACGCCTGCACTGGATTTTGGGGAGATTTCAGCATTACCCAGTCCTGCACAGCCCTTGCACATAACGCAGGAGGATCATCCCACCCGGGCACCCTGCGCTGCCCCTTTTTTAGATACAATATTTTTAGTGGGTTCAGCCCACTAAGGTGGTTCAAAGCTCAGGTGCTTTGCTAAGCCGAGGCCTGCAGCAGTGTGCACAAGGTCCTGCTGCCCAGCCCAGCCTTTGCGGAAGAAGCCAGAGGAATTTGGGGTCACATTTGGATATTGTGGGTCACACTCAGCTAAAGATGATTCCCTGGAGTCAGAGGGGTCTCGCAGGAAAGCGAGGTGCTTTTCAGTGGGATTGGGGGGGCTAATTTGTCCCAGAGTTATTTTCAGTCTAAAAGCGTATTTTAAAATCTGTGTTTCAGGTTTTAAGACTCAGTTGTAAACCCTCAAATAAACAACAGTGCAGATAGCACTCTGTCCCCATAAACATGCCCCTTCACAGAGACTTTTACCCGATACATCAAACTGACCATATGCACTAACCAAAATATCAGCAAACAAAGCTTCTTGCCCGTATTTTCCTAAACTGTACACCTTTAGCACATTTACTGATACTGAAGTATTAACCAACCACTCTTTTATAACTGTGAAAAGCAAATATTGACTGAGCATGGAGGTACGGTAAATAAATTACATTTACCCTGACAAAGTGTTCATTGCCTTCCCTAATTACACACAGTGAAAAACATTTAGTCTGGCCATTCAAGAGATGGATAAATAGGCTTAACAGTTACCGAGACAGTTAGCACTATGAAAAATAAAAATGCATCTTTAAAGATTAAAGAGGAAATAGTGTTATTCCATCCATACACGACTGTGATTGTACTCAATACAAGGAGTTGTCATTTGAAATGATAAATAATTTATTGCTATTAGGCAGGTTTACAAGCACTAATTTCCTGGTGCTATTCAACCATATGAAAAATATCTTTTAAATCTTCTTTGAAAAGAAATGTAAGTGTTTAAGGAGGGAGGCAGGGTGTACCAATGGCACAGGAATGAGCAAATTCATGTCATTGTTTAGTAATCGGTAACAGCAGCAAAAGTAGCGTGTAAAAACCTGCTCAAATGGGGATGAGGGGAGAGGAGTGAGTTCACCTTACCCGATCCGGTCCTGTCTGAGAGGCAGAGTGCACGGCTAAGTGAAGGAAAATCATTTGAAATCCCAGCTGTGACCGGACACTTAGCTATCTCATATGTTTCACTTCCTTTCCATCAAAACTACTGGGAATTGACCATTTTCATGCAACAATGCAAAAATCCTCATTACCATCCTCTAAATATGCATGAATAAAATGCTGAATAATGGCTGCCCAATTGTCACCTAGAGACTGGCCTTTTACTGTCCAATAAGCCAACATATTCATCTCGCCGAGATATGGCATATAAAGAGGCACACGCAGCCCAGATTTTTTTTTTCTCTGAGGCAGGTGAAAATAAGGGGATTTTGAAATGCTAAATAAAAAAATCAGTCATGTTGACTGACATTTTTAAAATCCATGCATCTTATCCGGGCTGAGATATTATTATCTGACTGTCATAGAATATGACATGACAAATCCACAAGCCCTGGGTAAGTAGGTGGATAGGGAGTGCTTAGCAGTCAATGTGTGACAATGTCGCATTAGCTTTGATTTTTTCTTTTTTTAATACCCACCCACCC
>NW_009201114.1:0-29605 GCF_000690835.1 Fulmarus glacialis
GGGAGAACTGCGCGGTGGTCCTAGACTCCCATTTCTAGTGTCAGCGAGCTCCATCAGCAAGTGGTGTAAAGTCTGCAAAGGCATTTCCTTTGATCGGGGCTAAATTTGTCGTCTCCTAACCCCACCGACTTGCTAAACTTAGCAAAACCATGAAAGATTAGCAGAAAATAACCAACTTAAAGCATTTCGGTGGCCTATTTTTAGCAAGTGATTCAGTCCTTAGCAAACATAACATCTGTAAGGTGAAACCCGCTTTGGGGGATGCAGGAGGGGGACCAAGGAAATGGATCTTTATTATTTCCAAAACCTACTGTATGGGGGGGCGGGATGGGACGACCCAACCAAACCACAAAACAAGTAAAAGTAAATAAAGATCTGCTTCCATCATAGTTTTGAAGTTGGTGAGGAGAAGTATGGCAGCCTACACCCAGAAAGGAACAGGCCCTGAAAAAAGTATTTTATACCTGCATGGAGTTTCAGCAAAATCAATATTCAGATTCAATTCAGACTTCTGATCAAATGAAGGTTGGAGTTGAGATTTTGCTCTGTCTGGCTCCTCCTGAGAGCATTTCATTAAAGTTACAGAAAACAGTAAGGTGTGTTTAGAGCTTTATGAATGAGCTACTTTTGTCACTGGGAGTTTTGCAATTGACTTGAATGGAGCCACGGTTTCCTGTTTCTGGATGTCATCCTACAAGATAAATGCAGTCAACACAGTCAAGACATAAGAAATATACGTGCAGTATTTTTACTTTCATAGACACTAATCATCTCTCAGCTGCATGCCTGGAATATAATGTGGAATGAGAATCTGCTGATCTATCAAAATGTCAAAGTGTTCTATACCTTTAGGAAAGAAAAAGAAATAGCAAAGTTACATCTGCTTGCCAATGTACCCATTAGAGTTCAAGCACAAGCTCTTTGTAGCTGTAAGATCTCTGATGTGTTTTTTCTCAGGGGACTTTAAACACAGTCACCAGACAAGCTCAGAAAACACAGTTTACATCACACCACACAATTAGGTTTAGAATTGATTTCAGTAAGGATGGAGGCCATGGACTTACCCTCTGCAAGCGATCAGCATCTTCCAGGGCCACTCAAGCCTTTAATCCGTGAGAACACTTTCAGGGAAACACTGTAATGACTTAATGAGTTTGAGTTTGTCTGCTTGTAGTTGAAACACTCACAGGTAAATAAGAACCTATTATCAGGCACGTGAATGAGAACATCCAGCTCACATGGGGCAGTTTGAGCCATTAATGTTGAACAGAAACAAGCACAACAAAAACCTGCTGGCAAATCAACTCCATAGAGAAGGCAAAGTTGTGTGTGCAGAGATTTGCCAGGGAGACTTGAAACTGGGGTATGAGGAAAGGATGTAGATTCTTACTGTCTAACATCAGACATTTAGTTTAAGCGCCTTTATGGGGGACCTCCAAGAGAGCGATTCAGTGGAGTTACCAGTCACATCAGGCCAACAACCTGTGCTAAATGATTCTCTGAGGACCATGAACTGTAGGAGGAATCTAGGCTCTATTAAGTTGGACCACGTGAATCCCTTCCCAGTTCTCTCAAAGGCACAAACCTAGTAGTAGAACCTAGGGTTCCTTGGGCATTTCTAGAAACAGTGAAGTTTAATTGTTCAAATGAGGCTAAGGGAGGCTAATGGATTGTAAAGAAAGCAGGAGACAGGAAGTGGCGAGATGCGTGGAGCTACAAAGATATTATAGATATTCAGGGGCAATTTGTGATAATGAGAGCTCATTAAGAGCTTGAGACAAAGGTTCTGTCATGAGGCATTTATTGTAGCTGAATTTAGTGGTTTGTTTTATGTAGAAGATGGTTTAAAATCCAAGAAGTATATCCTGTTAGGACAAGATTGATTAAATTTTAAATGTCACTGACTTGTAGCCACTTACTGAGGTAAAGAAAAAGAAGGAGGTATTCAGCCAATAGTTTGGTTTCACAGACTGCAGTATTGGAGGATAGTTATATTCCCGAGAAGCTGGGAAAGGTTCTTACCCCAGAGGGAAGAACCACTGTGCTGAGATAGCTCAGCAGAAAGCTGTGAAAATTATTTAAGAACATTAACTGAGAGTTTTAAGATGTAGTTCCACGGAGAACAGTCATAAAAATAGCCCTCCAAGAGAATGAGTCAGAGTACCCAATATTCTTGCTTACAGCCTTGCACTTCAAGCTGAGTCTTGAAAAAGAAACTGATCACTCTGCACAGAGCAGAGATTTTCCCAAGGGTATGAGTAAGGCAAGATGCTGGATAAATTGCTTATCATGATGGGCAAAGCAGATGGGCTAGAGACGTGATGGTTTCAAGATTTTTTTTTTTTTTAAAGGTCTTCCTCCCCTGATTTCAGAGGGTGCTATAGCTTGACAGCAGGATTTGTTGTAAGGCAGAATATGGTCTCTCCACCACACTTCGCTGTATTGCTGGCTGGTAGGACTCTCCCCAAAGGGGTGTTCATGGCTCACAGTAGTTCTGGAAAGAAGTTCCAGTGTCTGCACACACAAGTCAAAGTCCACATAAAGATCAAAAAAGGTAGTTTAACCCTCAGAGGTTGTTTGGGACTAACACGTATGTCCAGACAACATGATACAAGGCTAACCTGTATGTCCAGACAACGTGATACAAGGAGCTTCCTCATTGGTTCTCCACAGCACAGAGAGCAGAATCTCTGCAAATCCTGAGCACTATGAACTCTTCTCAAGTGTAGAGTCATGCCAGAAGGAGCTGGTGGGACCTTGTACTGGCCTGAGAGACTGGTCAGATGGGCTAGGCTTCCCTAGCTCGGTGTAAGGTGAAGGAGGCGTTCCCAGATCACAGTTCTTGCTGGAACAATGTGGCAATGTGTCACCAAACTGGCCTTACATGGGACTGTGTTCGATTAGCACAGTCAATCCCTATGCAGCAGAGCTGGACGTTCAACAAATTTCAGATCATGCTCTCTACTCTCCTATGGCAAAAATGAGCACATTGCTCTTTCCCAACTACTCTCAGAAAAAAAGAGAGTAACTGAAAATTTTTAAGAGAGTGCAGTGTGCCCAACGGAGGAATAGTAACTTGACAGTAATGCAAACAGTGTCTTTCTAAAACAAACTATCTGTTATTTCTCAGTATGGTCACACAGCTGCCTATCATTGCCTCCGTTTCCAATCCTTCTGGGTTATTAAGCAGAAAAAAGGACTATAGAAATAATAAAGGAGACCTGCGAGCAACACTTTTATACTTTTCCAAAGAACCAATGTTCTCTGGCTAGATCATGGACTCATGCCTTTCCGAATACAGCAGACAAGATATTCGCAGGAACCTTTCTCCACCCAGACTTAAACACTACTTTCAGGGAAGGAGGTCACAGTAACAGTCAATGGCCACGTAAGGCTCCAAGCCAAGTTCTACTTATCAGAAGAAAAAAAAAAATCCTCCCTAAGCATCTTCCAACATTTAGCCATACTTTATCCTTCCTGAGAGAACAGTAAACTTAGCTACCTTGTAATCCCAAGGGAAGAGAAAACTATAAACTGGAAATTAAGTAATTCAATGTCTAAAATTCTCATACTGTATCCATTGCACAGTAATTTAAAATTCTTCACATACTTCATCACAATATCTCATGATAGTGAAAACCATCCCTGTTTTACAAATGGAACAAGCAAGCCCATGGGGATTAAGGCTATGTATACACAGCAGGGGTGGCGCTTCTGTCATGGAGCTCAATGCTCTGACTCTCCCCCTCCCCCAAAAGAGGGATTACCTGGAGATGGGGCACATGAGATTGGATGGAGGCCTCTCATATTCCAAAAAGTAGTATTTCAGCTTGTTTTAATAATTGCTTGTACAGAAGTATTCTTCTACAGGGAAGCAGGGGAAAACTAATCCACCCTTTTATTTTTAAAGACAACTCCGTATCTGGTCATTCTGGTCTTGACAAGTATGTGGGAACATCCCTTCTCTGCTTGCTGTTCATTCTCATGATTATCAGGCCTTTTAGCAACACTTCACAAACTCAGGGACCATAGTTATGAAAGAACAAAGACAGAACTGCATTATTGGTTTCTGTTGCTAGTAAGTTATAAAGAAATCTGTGTCACCCAAGGAGCTATTGGAGGGAAATGACTCCCTGTCTGTTCCCAGTCAGCAACACCAAACAAACCAGTGTTTCCAGGGTCTCCAGCTTTTCCTCTTTGCAGGCTTACTGCTAAAGCAGTCCTTTCTTCAGTACATTTTGTACATTTCAGTGTCCAAGGTTGCTTTGCACTGATAGGTCTTTGCTTAGAAGCCTCTATTTATAGTGAACTGAGGTGAATGTCTTCTTCACTTCTACCTGAACTTCAGCTGCAGAAAATATTCTATCTTTTTTTTTTTTTTTTTTTTTTTTTTGGAGGCCTTAAACCCAAATACCTCCACAGTTTGGGGTTTTCAAGTTTTGGACCAGAACTCTCTGCCTGGTGCTTATAATTAAGATAGAAGCCATATTTTTGATTCTAAATTGCCATTAGAGTTGAACAGAAGTTACAGAGAATCCTGAATGGAGTGAGATAAAAGAAAGAGCTGCCCTGGTTGTTATTGATCTTCAGATAATCCTTTCTAATCTTATTTGGTTGGCTCCTAGGAAACATACTCCAAATACAGAATGTTTATGTGAGTGTGACATTTCGTCCTGGACTCAGAACAAGGAATAAAATAACTCAGAATAAGGAATAAAGAAGTACCATCAGTGCAATGGCAGTGAATATACTACTATTAACCAACAGAACATTTGGATAGAAATGGAGATTATATTAGTGAGTAAAACAGGTAGAGCAGATGACTAAGCAGTACTAAGGAATGCAGGACTATTACAGTTTCAAGATGCACAAAAAGAAAGAAATCTATTGTAATTCATTGTGTTGACCCCAACACAGCTGTACCATGAAGGTTTACTGGCAGGCTTTGAGAAGTAGCCATTATGCTTTTGATTTTAGATGTTTTGGTATCTCCTAGCTGCTGTTTGTGTGATAATGTTGTTTGTATAGTGGAGTTTGTAGATAGAAGCAATTTGTACAGGCATGTTGAAAGCACTAAACTTACTTAAGCATGAAAAGAAATGAGAAGGGAGAAATTTGGGAGGCTGCTTTAGGCTGCTTACTGCTACCTATCACTTAGTGATTCAAAATGAATATTTGGATCAAACTCTTTGTCAACATTACGCAAAGGAAATTGTTGTAGTAAGCCATCATAAGACAGTTGTTCCTAGCTCTGAAATAAGTTTCTCTATTGACAGTATCACAGATGTTCATAAATTCTATTCAGGCAGTGCTGGATAATGACAAACTAAAAACCCTTTATCCAGAAGACAGAAACTAAGCTCACTTGAGGGCCCTTAAATTCGAGTTGATTCAGTGAGAGCCTAGCAAAGGTGTCATTAATTTATGATGTTGAATCAGATAGGTAACAGTTTACTGGTTTTCATACATACTAAATACTCACATAGTTATATTTTTCCTAAGACAGGGAGCTGCTGTATTATTTAACTGAATATTGTAGTCAAGGAGTTACAAGAATAATTTTGATGGTGATTTCTCATGGAAGGCACAGCAGTGGGTGGACTTACAAAGAAGAGACAACTTGTCTGAAAATTATTTCTTTTGCATGGCACAAACGTTGAATCAAGAGGTCTACCTGCCCTTTAACTCTCTGCCATAAATAAATGAGAACATTCAGGAATTGAAGGCTAAATTCCTGCTTTTTTGTTTGTTTTTTTTTTTTTTTTTTTTTTTTTTTGCCAACTTGCACTTCAAGAATTAATTTAGACCTTTCCCTAAGTCTGTTCATATCCCTGTCATTATTTCTTCTAGTATATACCCAGTTAGGGCACAACAGGGGCATGTCTCATTTTTCCTGCTTTTGAAGTGGACAGGGTTTAATATGTGGGATATTAAATAGAAAGTGTAATGGCTGGAAGGATCCATGTTTCCTTCCTTAAAAATGGTGGATCAGGACTCTTTTTGCCGTTGTATTTCTGTGGGTATTACTGAGTCAGCGGTGTTTGTGGGGCTGATGCATTATTCTACCGCTGGGATTAGTGTACACTGATGCTGTACTAGGTATTGTGAGAGAAATGCCTTTCTTAGTTTAAATATAAATTTTGCAGTTTTACCCTTGCAGCTGTAAACTCTTTTGTTTTTCACTGTGGACTATAACTGCGGGCTGTGGCTTTGCAAACATCAAAGATCCGTGATGAGCTGTTACTTTGATAAATTATTCATGGTAAATATATATGTGAACAGGAAATCGTCCAGATAAAAATGAAAGTTTCCTTCACAGCCTGAGACTGTTTTTTCATTCACTGATAAACTTACGAAGTACTATCATAATTTGAAGTTGACTGTGCAGTAAGTTGACTGTGCAAATCTGCTAGCGCTTAAACACATGTGAAGATGTCTTTATATGTTTTTCATGATCTGTCCTTTTCCATTCTATCTCCTGGCTTCTGACCTGTCTGGTTTAGTCATAAATCAACACTAAAGGATCTGTTAAGCCAGCTCAGACAGCAATGGGCGTCTGCTCAGTGCTGTGGGTGACCTGTGTTGTGCTGTGAGGAGCCCTTGTTTTATCTCACTGTTCCATTTCCCTGCAAATGAGTTCATGTTCTTGGAAATTTTTCTCCTTGTGACTGACAAGAGAGTCTGTTGTAGCAATCCTTTTGTAGCACTGATATGGCAGGATTTACCTTACCTCACTTTAACCATCTGAAAATGGAGCATCAAAGCTCAGCTAAATCAGATTTCCTTTAGAATCCATGTGGAGAAGAACACACCCGAAATGAGTTTGCATGCCTTAGGATTAAAAGTTAGGGGAGATGAATCCTAGGCAGAAATTTTGCTTGTAAGTCACTTCTAACGCACATTTTGAGTCCCTTACCATGCTAAGAAGCGCTCCTAGCAGCTGCCTTCCGTAGCATGGCTGAAAAGCTATAAAATTTAGGCTGTGCTGAACAGAAGCAGTTGCGGAGGCTAAGAGCCCTTGCGAAAAAAACCCCATTCAAGCCTCTCCTCTAATGAAGGAGTCTAGCATACATATCCTCACTGGTCACTATCTTTCTTCTTGGGCCAGGTGGCTATTCCTCAGGTTGGCTTGTCCCTGGTTACTATGGGCGCCGGTCTGGGATACAGGATGACTGGGTGCAGCCAGTACATTTGCACGTTGGTTGACACCTGCTATTTGACAGCTAGGCAAAGACCAAAAAGTATCATTGTGCTGTTAAGTTTTACTGATCAGAGACTGGGACATGCTTTTTGACCAGAGACAGATAATATTCAGGGAGGTACTCAGTGGTGCACACTCTCTGCTGGCATTAACTTAATTGCTGGTGTTGACTTAATTGCTTTGACTCCGGCTCTCACACTGCCTTCTTCCTTACACATTGGCAATAGTGAGACTTTTTTCCTGAAAAAAATCCCACGGACCTTAGCATGTACTTGTTGCCTGACTGAACTCACTTTTGGATTTGCTGCTCAAAGTTAGGAGTTATTAAAACACTTAGATATATTTATGTACATTTGGTTGTGTTCTGCTCATGTTTTGCAAGGAACTGAAGTATTAGCAGTTCAGTTGAATATATTTGGAATATATTAAAATAGACTGATTATGTTTTGAAACTTTTCTACAGCTGAGAAGTGTAGTGTTTTTCAAATTTAGACCTTCATCTGCTAAGAATGTTATCACACACTGAGGTACCAGTGCTAGTTTCTGGTGGACAGTATCATTTATGTAATCTAATTAAAAACAATGTTGATATAGCATTTATTTAAAATACATCATAAAGAAAACCTATTTCTTTCTCTGTCACTGTGTGTGCACAGCCTGTACTACATTAAATCTAATTTTACCTGCTTTCTTCTAGGAATAGTTACTACTAGGGGGTTTAATAGCAGGCACCTTCTCAATTATATCTTTCTTTTTTTAAACTTTTCATATTTCCTGCTATTAGAATTAATTTCAGACGTGGCTGTGCATTTCAGCCTTTTGGAAATATTCACGAACATTTATTTTCTAAGAGTTCCTGAGAACATTTTTAACAGACCTGTTAGTTTAAGAATTGGAACAATTTTGCCAACTTGAGTGGTATTTGTATTATCAAAGAAATTGCAAAATAATTTGTACTAGCAAATAACTGAAAATTTCTGTTTTGAATAATTTTCATAAATTCAAATGTTTATGAAAGTGTTTCAGGATTATTTAATATTCTTTAATCTCATTCTGTTAATTAAGGCATTTGATGCAGATGATTAATTTAATTAGTTCTCACTCACCCCACAGTGAATCTGGAATCTCTTCACAGACTTCTCTGGATCAGCTCCAGCTTCATACAATACAAACAAGAGCAAAACACAGGCATGGCTACGTGTTCTGTGACTGGATTACAAGTAGGGTAGGGCTCGAACCAGAAGGCTAAATGCACCCATTAGGGAAAGTTTGGATCTGGACTCAGATCTAACTTGTGGGATAAGCTGAATACTAATTGTTTTATAAATAATTAATACACTTAGCACTTTTCCATTGTGTAGCATCCCATAGGAACCATCTCTCCTTCTCTCACACATACACACATGTACTCTTCTTTCATTAAGGATTCCCAAATACAGTAATTAGAGCAGTAATCAAATTTGGATCTGACTGATCAACGCCAGTCCAGCTTTATTTCGATGTAATTCCAGTGGCCTAGAGTGCACTGGAGAACATGGCCCAGAACTCATTTCACTATTGCATCAGGAGATCGTTTAATGGGAAAAAAGCAACTGAGACACTGTTTCTGGGATATGAAGCCCACCGGGAAATGACCTGGATGTAGAATAACAGGACATGATTCTTTTTCCTAGTTTATACATTATGTTTATCACAATTCCAAAAAACCTGTTCAAATGTATAAACTCAGTGTTCACTTTTGTCCTGTGATGTCAAGTTAAGTTGCAGTACAGACAAAGCTACTGACTGCATAGACACCAGCACATCAGACTGATAAATATGTAAATACTCTATTTTGGGACAGTATTGCCATACTATGCTCCATGGCTGTCAACAATCCAGATACAATACTATCACAGAAAAAATGCTCCTTCGAGGGCTACTCAGAAAACTGAGCTTTAGTCGTATACCTCTAGTCAGGTGATTTCTTTTATACCCCCTCTATAGCTATCAGCAAGAGAACTACCTCTCCAGAAATGACCAGAATCCAGAGTACCTGCACTAACTTGTGTGGGAGTAGGTACTTCTGGATTTCTGTGTGGGTGAAGGGCTTCTCGTCCCCTTTAGCTACAGAGGGGGCTGTAACTGTAGAGGAAGACTAGCTAGCGAATGTTCCTTGCCTATATGACTGTGGAGTCTGATTGCCCATTGCTCATCCCCACGCAGTTTCCATACTAAATAATTGTTTTGTTTAATAATGCCAGTATTTTCTTTTTACATTTCATGCATGAGAAAATCTGGTAATTCTCTTGTGGAATTTGGAGAGGGCTTTTAAAAAAGTTGAACAATATTCAGTGTTTGCTTATGTCCTGGATTCTTTTTACAAGGGTGCAGCAGGATGCACTGCAAGCCTGCAGTAATCCAGTCTATCTTTTTTCAAGAGCAAAAGCTTGCTTTTTTGTCATTTTTATCTCAGCCACTTAGATTATGCAGGTCACAGTTCTTCCTCTTTTCCTACAACAAATGGGAACAGTTGGAAATTGTAATCTTCCTCCACACTTTTTGCGCAAAGTTTTTGTTATAGACCATATGTATTTCCCTTAGCTGCAACCTGCCCTACTTTGTAAACATGGTTTGAAGAACCATTGGTAGGAAACAGCCTCTTAAAGGCAAGTATTTGTTAGAATATTCTGAGAAATGTTGTAATAAACTATCTGTGCAAGACAATGTTTTGATAACTGTTATAGTAGTCTGGCACTAGAAATAAATTAGATGCCCCAGTTGTCAGCCATGATGAGTTCTTTTAAAAATCCACTACAATTTATAGCACAATGATTAAATCCATCATGTATAGTTGGGTGTAATTTACAATGTAATGTACTAAAATATAGCCACCCTAATAAAAAGCTATATAAATCACACAGAAAACAAACAACTATTTGCCAGGAAAAAAAGGAAAGCCATGTCAACAAAGAAAAAAGCCTTTCTTTTTTAGCCTTTCCCTCCTTTAGGGTCTAATCCTGCCCCTGTGAAGTGCACTGCAAAAGCCTAGTTCAACAATGGAAAATCAGAATCTTGAAAACTGACATTGTTAATCAGGAGCGACACCATTGAAAATAATGTAATTGTGTGGGGCTGATGCAGTAATCAGTCTAAAGCCTGCAGGAGATTTGTGTAGCTATAGCATTCCAGCTCCTTTGGAAGGTGTATTCTAATGGGAGAGTTAACTTTGAGGTTGCTCTGCTTTGTGCAAGAGCAAATTCTTTCCCTTCCAGTGGAGTACGCCCTTTATTTCCCTTCTCGACTGCAGAATAATCTAGGATCTGCCTTTTATTCCTTAAGATCACACTTTAGTATGGAAATGGCCACCTACCGCAAAGAGGAAGAGAGTCACAGTCAGCTGTGGTGGCATCCTCAAAACATGGTACTCAGTGGCTCGTTCAATGGGATGAATGCTGCTGTTTCCCTGCCCTTCTGGCATAGCAGAAAAGAGCATTCCTCTCTTCTCACTGTTGAAAGGGATCCTGAATGAATATCCTTTCTGCTTCCTGTTACCCTGATGAATAGACAAATACAAACATGCTACAGTGACACTGGTATGTCAGACTGTTACCCAACCGTCTCAACTTTTCCCTCCCTCTCCAGTTTTGTCATAAAACACAAGCATCAGGTAGACCAAAATGCATCTACATCCCATCTTTGACATTGGTCAACGACAGATGATTAAGAAGAGTACAAGAAACAGGGCAATTTCAGGGTGTTTCAGACCCCGGTATGTCCTCCCAGCTTCTCGTGATCAGCTGTTTATGATCTTTTCAGGAGAAGGTTATACATTGATTTCTTTCAGCCAGTAGTCAGTTAAATCAATGTCCCGATCCAATGTCGGGAGAGGTTTCGATATGATCCCAAGAGCGAGGTTAAGACACAAACAAGGTCAAGTGCCACATATCCTAAACAACTTTTTATTATCAAAAGTAAAAATTAGTAGCGACAGGATAGATCAGAACAAAGATAGAAATCAAGCAAGCATTCGGAATAGAGTTGCAAGAATAGTCACCACCGTGGATCCGCAGCGTCCCGGGGGTCCAAGTCTTTCAGCGTTTCGGCAGTGGGCGGTCGCAGCAGGGTCCCCGGTCGGCGACGCGTGCCAGGCTAGTCTTGGCGGTCCCTTTTATTCCTGTTCAAGGGCTGTAGTTTCCATGGCAACGGCACATTGCTACATTCCTGTGCTCAACTGAGTCTTGCACACAGCGCAGCCCCTGCAAACTGGAGGTCTCCGTGGCCTTGCAAGCTGCTCTTACCGTATTCAGAGCAATCTTTGAGACAAGTGTTCTACAGTTCAGTCTCTCACACGTATTCAGAGGATACTTTGCTTAGATAAGCAATCTTTGAGACAAATGTTCTACAGTTCAGTCTCTCACCATCAAGGAAGCCAAGGTTTTGCTGAAGAAAATCAAACACCCAAATACAGGGCTGCAAATTTAAAAATAGGAAGAAATTACATTTCCTACCCAGAAGAACTGAGGCGTGGGATGGAACAAGCTATGCCAGCCCTTGTGTGGGTTATAACAGAAATGGAGAGGGGAAGATGACTGCTTCCAAAAACTGTTCTTCCAGCTTCTCTAGATGATGAGCCTGGTGGGCTGGCTAAGGTAATCTTCCCAGAGATAGCTTGCTATTACTTTCAAAGGTGTGATTCAGTTCCAGCCAAAGCGGGAAAGATTAAGCTCTACTTCTGCTCATTGCACTCCAGTGGATGAAGAACAGTCCTATCTACATACATATTTGGTGTCATTATTTCTACTCTGATGACTCAAAACAGCTCTCATATTATTTTCCATAAACCAGCCCTTAATAGTACTAAATCATTAAATCATTACTCAGACATACTTCCCAGTAAAATGCCTCTTGAAGGGGCCTTTGAACCTTTTAGCATCCAGAAAGAGGAAATCAAGTCTTTGGAAGTTTGTAGATAGAGGAGTAGGATGGGGACTTCAGCGAGAATGTGTCTGTACAGACACCTCTCTGCCACTGAACAACTAAAGGATTTGTCCAGATAATGACCTCATGCCCTTGGTACAAGTCCAGCACTCGTCTTTCTTTGGAAGCTGCTTTTAGGCACATGAGAAGAAATCTCACCAGAGATAGGAAATTAAGGGTGGGGTATCCGAGAATCCTTCCCAGCTGCATTCCTTCTGTCACATCTTTTCTTCTCTTTGATCACTTTTTTTGGTGGTTGGTCAGCTTTCCTACTGGGAAGGGTATTTTTATTTTGCTTTGTGTACGCTTGCTGCATAGCAAAAAGTATGGCTACAAACACTCAGTTAGTACCTTGAATAAAAGATTGAGCTGCTGGTTACAAAATCAGCCTTTGCACTTGTCATAACAACCTGCTCTGATTTTACAGTAATCAATACTCAACGGGGTCAGTAAGAACCTTTCCATTGACCTTAATAGGAGCTGGAGCTGGTGGCAAATATCCTGGGGTTTGTTAGCCTGAGCTTTTATCTTCTGCAGTGCTACACCGTGATATTTATTAAAACTTAGCAAAAAGAATTGTTGTTATTAATGTGTGAGGCCAAACATAGTTGCATCTCTAACATGCTGGCATGGTGCCATTAATTTACAAGTTAGCAGAATAGAGTGGTGATACATAAAGATGAAATTCCAATTAGAAAGACATACCCTGATTTCTGAATACCCCTACAATGATTGTGATGTTTACAATAAAACAGCCTATCTCCAAGAAGGACAGAGATGTTTATTTTATAATCCCTGCTGCTTTTTATCTCCAATATAAAACACAGTGGGAATATTGTTGTTGATATAACAGGATGGTTGGCTTCTTTTCTACCATGGTGAAATCTTTCCTATGAAAAGACAGTAGAGATGACAATTTCAAAACCATTGTGAAGTGGAAGGGAAGGGTAAATGGTGGAAGAGGCATTACTTATTTTAATTGATGAGTTTTCCTGTAACACTTATCAACCTAATGTCCAAGCAATTCTCACGCAACGATAACTTTTTGTCCTGCTACTAGTGAGACCCAGGAAAATATTCTTACTTCAGTTTCAGAGAGGTGTAATCTGAGGAGGGTTGGGTTTGGATGACACCGGGAATACATCAGGCAGCGGGAAACAGGACCAAGATTCTCTGTCTGTGAGTTCAATGGCTGAATCCCCCAAACATCCTTCCAGTGCATGAAGTAAGTGACCAACCCAAGCTTGCACAGTTGTTTTGGCTAATGGAATTTGTGAATGACTGGCCCATTAGCTGAAATTGTAAAGGACCAGAACAGAATGGGAGGAAGGATGAGCAGACAGAACACTAATCCAGCAGCTCTACTACACGCTCTGTTGACGTTTAGCAAATTGCTTGGACTCTTGGTGCATCCATCTCCAGTGTGTTAAATGAGTTACTTTGAACCTACCTTGCAAGGGTCTACTGAAGCAGTGAGTTGAAGATTGTGAGTTCACGGAAGTATTTGGGAGAATCCAAGACATCTGCAGGAAAAAAACCCCAAAAGTTGAAAGAGCCCAAGTCTTCTTTTATCCGGGTATGGACTTCTAACCTCTTTGTATTGTTTCAGTCCTTTCAATTGGCAGACGAATACTTGAGTAGGGTTGAGGATCTTGCCTGAGGAAATTGTAAGTTTGTCAGGAAGCAGGAAAAGGGAAGCTGCTAATTTGCTCCAGAGGAGCTCTTCTCCACCTCAGAGTAAAAGAAGCAGAAAATTTTTCATTAGGCTAGTACTGGAAGAGGAGAAAAGACAGTCTATTTTCTTTTTAGAAGAGCTGTCCCTTTTGTTTCCTGGTGGCAATAGGAGAGAGAAGAGCCATTGTCAAATGAATACATACATAAGGTATTTCATAATCCCACAAAAACATTAGAGACTCCTAACATTCACCATTGGCATCCTGCTTTGGGAGCTCAAAAAGCTGCTCAGATATTAGCTAATTACATTTGGCACAATCATCTCATCTTACATGTAGGCAGACACATTAGGTCACATGCTTGGCTGGTATAAAGTTTTGATTTTGGCAGCATGGCTCATGTACTCCAGCTGAGTACAAGCCCCTTTGTTTCTATTTCTTATATGTAAGGAAAACTCACAACCTTGTATCTGCAGTTCCATATAGTGAGGAAGGACCAACATGAAGGTTTCACCTTGTGTAGCCACAGTTCAACCAGGAGCTCCCAAGCTGCTAAATTAAGATTTGTTTTCGTTTGCATGTAATATCAGCTGTTACCACAGGGTAACACAAAGGCACTGACAATGAAACTTGACTCAGATCATGGTGAAATGATCCAAAAGAACAGCAGAACTAGGGTTTCTCAAAACACACGGAGGGCTGCAAGAAAGTTTAAAAAAAAATGGAAGAATACAGCGAACAGTGGAGTTGAGGTCTCACAGGTCAGAATGAGACCTCATCCTGCTCATCCAGCAGAAGCACTGCCACCGATTTCACTGGGCACTAGATCAGTTCTACAAAGTTTTGGAGGAAAGTTTGCCACTGCATTTTGAGATGGAGGGAAAGAAAAGCACGGACAGGGGAAAATGTGGCTTCACTACCTGTACAAATGCTAGCTTATCACCGCCACATATAGAATGAGAAAAGTGAGAGCACAACAGAACTTTAAGAGCTTACTTTTTACTGATGGCTGTAAGTCAAAGAAATCTGTGTTCCTGGCTCTTTTCCTTGAAAATCATTTATATCTTGATAATGCGGAAAGGGACAAAATAAGGCCATTAATCAATAACATATTACACATCAGTGGTCACTGTACTCACCTGGACCCTAAGCTGGCATTGTTTCCCCTTATTGCAGCTGAAGGATCAACAGCATTTCTCCCCAGTGGGTCCTCTGGAAGCTTCCACAGGCAGGTAAACAGCTCATTATCAGATTAGAAGGTCACGGGGTCACTGATTCCATCACCCAGCAATTGTGATCCACCATGAAATACACAGTTAAGCCCAGACAGGTTCACAAAGGTCATGTATTTATCACTGTCTGTGAGTTCAGGGTGTCATTCTACTGTCTTACCCAGCAGAGTAATGGCAAACATATGCTAAGTTCATTGGGGGAAAACATATCTTCAGGTGAAAACTTGGGAAATGCATCTAAGGATGCTTGAGTTTTCAATACTGATTTTAATAAGGCAAGAATTAATCTATAATCACAGAATAACTACAGAATAAAATCAATGCAGAAATAAAACATCCAAATTACAAAAAAGAATTAATGCAAAAAAAGAATTGTCTTAAAGCTTACAACTACCTTGTGCTTGGAATATTTTTTATAAAGGAGAGCTAAAATGAAGAGCAAACAGAGACAATGCTATTTAGATACGGAAATCAGTATATCTGTACTGAGTAGATGCTTGTTATACTGCAGGTATTGTTAGAGGAACGTCTGAAGAAATGACCTGACCTGTGATTAGAAACTCAGTCTTCGTCCTATGTGGTTAGATGAAACTGAAATTTGATGGCGAGTCCAAGACATCATACAGGAAGGAGCAACAGTATTTAGCTTTTATTTTCTATGCCCGCCTACAGCCAGCGAAGCACTGTAGAGGGACAAATTTCAGTTGTGCAAGAGTGGTCTGTGGGACTTCCTGAAGTTAACTCCCCTTCCCCAGTCTTGCTTGAGACAGGTTTCAACAGGCAGTAGTTTTCTGCTTGAAGACAGTTGTAGCTGGAAAACCATCTCATCTGGCCACTTGATTAAAAGGTGGAAAACTGTGCACTGAGGGGGGCTACTCTTGTCTGAAACCACTTGCTGAAATCCTCTTCTGGCATCTGCACAATACTTTCACGTACAAACTGAAACAGAAAAAGGTTCTTTCCTGAGCTTTTGATTTATGTGTAAGAGAGATAACGTGGGAAAATTTGACCTTGTGACAACAGAAAAAATGTAATGGCTTCTGCATTAGTTAGTATAGTGCTTTATATCACCAAAACATTTTTAATGCAACTTTCAGAACAGCTGGATATGCTCTAAAATGAATTAAAAGGAAAACTCTACAATCTTCATTGCAATTTATGTCCTAAATCCTTCCAAGTCAAGTCCTTGTGTTTTAAACTTGCAGCTGTCTTCTACCTGCCATTGCAGTACATGCATTAAAGCAACCTGAAATAAGAACTTCATCTGGAATCTCTGTCAGTATCAGCCAGGTCATATTCAGTGATGCTCTGCTTGCTCCTCAAATGCGACAGTTTCCTTTATCTATTCCAGTCAGAAGGAGCACCAAGGTCCTCCTTCCTCTGCGGCTATTTTTGAAAGATGTATAAATAAGTAGATACGAGATTCAGCCATGCTCACATATTTTTCTCTATTACCATCGCACTAATATGAGGGATCAAAATGCAAAGGGAACAGAATGGAAACAGCAGAGAAGTAGATCTAAAACCAGCAAGCAACAGAGACATATATTGAACATTAAGGTAAGGCTGCCTTTCTGGTTAGTGACTATGTAAACTAGGGCACAAGACAAAATGGCTATTTTTATAAGACATCAAGAAAATACAGGTAGTCTGATCTCGACATGTTGAGTGCTAAACCATTGCCTTTGTAAGGCGTGATAACACTCGATATATGTAAGATGCACAGTAACCTGCTGCCTCTCAGAGATTTCTATTGGTCTTGTAGATTAGGGGAAATAACTGTGATGAGAACAAAAAACACAAGGTGGCATCAGTGCCGTTTTTTGTAAGTTAGTTACCTGGTTAGACTACATAGCGGTATACATTCTAAACGTAGTCTCTTCCCTTTCTTGTGTCCTTCCTCTTCTGCCAATTGCTTCTAGAACTACAAGAGTTGAGCCCAACTTAAGATCTTGAGAAGCAGATTTTTTTTTTAATGTTGCTGAAGCAAAACAAATATATCTGCAGAGTTCCTGGATCAGTGACGTAATACATTACATGAATAGCTCATGGGTGTAACTGCTGGGAATGACAGGCCTTTTCAGGGCATAAGTTAATGTTTCTCTTCAAGTGTCCGAACAATTTATGACAGATGTCACTTTCACTGTGGCGGTAAATAAATCAGCAATGACATAATAATAAAATGATACCGATTAATAATCCAATGCTTGTCAAAACGTCTTTCTTCTGAGGAGTTCAAAGTGTCTTGTAAAAGGTGAATAGTAGCATCTTCATTTAGCGAGATCTTAAATGATTTCATCTGGTAACTTTCCACTGCATGAATTTCACCCATAGGTGCCTGCTCTCTCCACCCTTACCACACAGAGAATTAAGAACTGGACTCATCTCACCTCAACAGCTGCAGCAATTTCTGGAGAACACAGCTCCCACACCTGTAGATCAGCCAGAGCCTTAAGAAAGGTGTCTGGATGAATTTTCAAGTCAGGAGTCTTGCCATATTTTTCCAGTTTCTTTACGATTTTCTGTACATAATGGTCACTCTTCACAGACTCTGGGAGTCTGCCAAGCAATACAGAAAACCTTTAGCAGGAAGAAGAACAGCAATAAAAGAGAAGCCCTGGGAACAAATGCATATCTGATTAATAACTCTGGATTTGCCTGGCATTTCTGCCACTTCACCACCTCCATAGCTTCCACAGAAAAAAACGGCTTTTCGGGGAATGCAATACTCAGTGTAATTCCAAGTGAATAATGCGAAAGAGCTTTACTTTATTGGACTTGTGCACCAATTCCCTTTGCAGGGCCCTGAAATAGATGCTTCTTCATTGTTCACTTAAATTTTGGATGACAAACTTGGGTATGAAAGCAAATAATAAAATCCTAACAAATGTTTCCATTTTACTACAGATTTGTCCTCTTCATCTTTTCTCTATTTATTTTGTTTAGCCTCTACGGATTTTTCAGTGCCATCAGTGCCTGATCTGACACACTTTCTGATTCTCTTTACTATCCCTTTTCCCTGTGCTATCATCGTTCTCTTCTCTCTATGTGCTGACATAAATCTCACTGATGTAAGTGCACTGTAACACGTAGTCTTTACCATTTCACTCTGAATATAGAGATTCAGAAGGAGAATTACACATTACAATAAAAATAAAACTCTTGTGAAAAGACTGCCTTTTTTTTTTTAATGTTCTGTGTAAATTCTGCAGTGCTCTTTGACAGTCCTGGAGACTGACGTTCCAAACCTTTCTAGACTGCATGACTGGGGTGTGCTGTGGCTTTCATTGCAAAGGGCTGAGGATTTGACAACACATCAGCAGTAAGTGCTGCCTCCCTCCAGTTCAGGAGACGTGTTACTGGGACAGCAGGAGAGGGGTGAGGAATTTCCTCCTTAAACTAGCGGAAGAGGAAACACGTAGGTTCTCGTCTTCAGTGGGGCCAGTTCTACACTCAGTAGTACACTGCTAGTATGAATATGACTGTATAACCAACTCCTTATTATCACTGGCTAGATTACCCAGGTTACCGTAATCGTGTCACACATAGGCCTTTTGTAACCGATCCGTACATTAAGATACTTTATTTGAGAAAGGAAGCTATGTTCAGTGTACTCTTACATTGCACTGTTCATATTTTGTATTATTTTTGGTTTTTTTCTCACTTCATGAGAGAGGTAAGACAACTAGACTGACAGCATATACTAGTAAAGCGTTCCTACCGTGATACAGCTTTCTTGGCAAGGCAGTGTTTGCAAGAGTATGCGAAAAAACAGCCCTACTGTAAACGAAACAAGTGGTATGGTGAAAGCAATTTCTCTGTAATGACTTTGCGTCTCCACAAGGGGGTTGACCAGCCTTGTCAGAGATTTCATTCTTCATACCCCTCATGGATAGCACTTTGCAGAACAGGCCTGGCATAGAAAGCTCTACTCGTCTAACTGTGCTGGCATAGTCAAAGCAAGGCAGCCTCTTCACCATGGAAGCGCGATTTTCACATGAAGGAACAGCAGACTTGTAGTACTGTTCTTGCATAGGGCGAAAAGTAAAAAGCCCTATTAGTAGAGTCTCCTTTATACTCATGGAACTTTGTCCAAATTAAGGCTTCTTCTACTGGAACTGTAAGTATAAAAGCAAAACCACATCCACTCCAGTTTCAGCTTATTTACATACCAGATCTTAAATCTGGGGGACAGCTGGAGCATATATGTTCGACAATTAAAACCAGAGTTCTGCTAGATAGGCCAAGACCAGGTTTATTCATTAACGCATGGCTGATGTGTTCCTGGGCCACCTGCATTTTGAACCTGAGATTAGAAATGGACTTTTTGTTATCTCAAATTATGAAGGACATGTAATCCCATGTCCAACGAGTTCTCATGGACAGGGCAGTAGGGAACACGCTGTGAGCTTGCTGAGGTATTCTGGTAGGCTATTTCTGGTGTGTATTTGGAAGCTGATCACTGGATACAGCGAATATCCTTTCAAACATAAAACACCAGTAATCTGCAGAATTGCTGTGCTGGGAAGCATTTAGGTGATTACTTGCCCTTGTAAGTGCTGCAGTATTATCCATGTGCAGTTCATAAACATTGGCAGGGAAATATTTTTCTTTTTAACATGGATGGACAGCTAGAGTCAAAGTCTCCTTTGCCATCAGTTTTAGTACTGTGAACGTTCAGTTCAGTAAGAAGTTGTGAATCTAACCCATGTACATTCATACAATATGTCTTATCTTCAGGGTACAGCATGTTTTACATACTTCCTGGCGGAAGAAGTCTCCTATAAGGCTGCATACTGGGGAGAGTGTGCGAATGCAAGGACTGAGTGCTTTTTGCCCAGTATCACTGGAAAGGAACTCTTACTTATCCCCCTTCTTACTGTTTCCAATTAACCGATTTGCTGAGCAGGCTGAGATCTGCTCCTAGAGATCATATCTGTATTTTTTTTGCTACCAGTATGAAAAGCCCGCATTTCCAGCAACTGATTCAATGGTTTCTATTGATACTTTGCTTTGGGGAGAAAAAAAGAAAAAAAAAAAGCTTTTTGTACTAGAGACAGAACTCTGGGACCCTGACCATCTCATTTGAACTGAGGGTTTCTGTGCCTCCTTACCAGTTTAGTCGATCTTCATCATGTTCTCTTTCAGCTCTCATGCCGAGCTGTCTTATTCTTTCCATGTCTCTTCTAAAATACTTCAATTGTTTCAAAGCCTGGTATTTTTGACAACATCGCTCTTCCTGCCTCCTACAAAAAAAAACCCCTTAAAAGTTAAAGCTGTGTTTTAAACATTAACATACTCCTGCATAGTTAACTGGGAAGATACTAAGGAAGGCAGAAAACAATGAACGTGAAGAACACATTTTATGTTCAATCTGTGGACACTAATAACAATTCTGTATGGATTCATATTTCTACAAACAAGAAGTGTTTACGTTTTATATCAACTCTAGGCTGTAGGTAAGAAACAAACTTCAGAATCAAAACATTTAAACTGAAATTCAACCTCCAATTTCTATGAGGTATCCACTGCTTAAAAACAAACAGAACACTGCACAGTGATTTAGGGTAAAATATTATTTAAAATACAACAGAAGAGAGGTGGAATAGAGTGACCTGAGCCAGAAATTAGTCCCAGAGATTAGGCTCACATATGCACTCCTACAAAAAGTACTACTGTGTTTTTACAAACACAAACACCTGCTTTTCTTTCCAATAAATTACTTATACTATATTCTGCCAAACTGAAGTTGCATCTCCAAATGCTGATCAAACAGAATACGCTTGTGTGGCTGTATGGAGAATGGTAAAATAGCTGCAAGTAGTAAGTTTCCATCTGACTTGTCCTTCCATACTGCAGGATGCTGGAATGATTAGTTCCTTATGCAATCACAGCAGCTGCTCAGGGAAGAAAACAAGGACCCAGCTCCAGATAAGGAAAGCTCTGGGGACAGGAAAAAAAAAAAATCTAAGTACAAAATGGAACAGAAGAATGGAAAGAAGGAAGTGAGAGGGTGAAAGAAAACTGTGCCTATAATATCCTTCAGAACAGCAACGTAGAGAAGGTCTGACGGCTACTGAGACAAAAGAATTTGCACAAACATCACAGATGAATGTTTCTGGGTGAAAGGAAAAGATGACAGGCTTCGGCTGGTCAACGAGGTAGAAATGTCACTGATCTGGGAAAAAGCCTTGAGAGAGGACATTGCAACTGTTACTATAAGAAGAGTCAAAGTAATATTGAAGAACAATACAGTGATCTCTGAACTGAAAACACAAGATTGTATGTGACTGAATTTATTGTCTGTCTTTGGGTGAAAAGGACTATGATGTCCAAAGTAAATACATCCAATGTTTTTAGCAAAACTATTTCCAGAAAAGTAATTCAGAAATATCCCAAAACACTGCTGTAAATATTTAACCTGTAACATATTTTTTGTACACAGTCATAAAACTTTCTATCATCATCCCTATATTCTTATTTTAATGTCAATCCATCTTTAAAAGGCCTGAAGACAAGTCCTAGATCTGGTCAGAAGCAAGGTGTGTAGTGTTTTAAGAGTATACAGAAAACAATCTCTTCCTACCTCTCAAGGTGCTCTAGAGTATCACGTAAGCAACAAGCTGCTTCTTCACGTACTGCTGTGAACTTTTGCCTCATATCGGCACGCAAGTTAGATTTGCTTTTAATGAAAGAGCTGATATGGCAGCTGCAACTAAAACAACACACAAAACTTGAATTAGCATCTTGTGGTAACCATTTTGTGGTAAGTACCTCTTTGCTCAGAACATATAGTGATGTGAGCCCACATAAATTTTTAGGTCTCCTTATTCTCAGTAAAAATCAAAACTTAATATAATTTACAGGGTTTTTTAATTCATCAAATTTATGAAAGAATTTTATGAATAAAAAAATTGTAAGTGATATTAAATTCCAGTCACATCCTTCCAGGAAAGTGCCTTCGCATTGCATTGAAATGTACTAAGCGTGCTGCAAGGTTTCCCTGGCCTGCTCTGGTCTCTAATAAAATGCTCTCTGACATTTGCATGCCAAATGCTTTCCACACATAAAGCTGAGTTTATACAGAATATAACGTGCTTCAAAAGCAGATTTGTACCCTTACCCCTGCCTTCTGGGCCTCTGCTTCCTTGGTATTATACTCTCTTGGTCCTTAATGAATGGCATGTTTACTCTGTAATACTTCTGAGCCACTGGCAACAAACTGTAAGACACAACAAGGTTTAAAATAGCATACAGTATGCCTTCCCCAGAATGTGAAAAATTCTACAGGCGCTTATAAAACATTCTTAATATTACAGACTTGCTGGAGCTATCCAGGTACAAAATTTATTTCTCTTGATCTCAACTCAAGGGAGAAAATGCTTCAGCAAAGTCTAATTGTAATTAGACTTTGTCATGTTGATCTTATAGCTGTGGAAACCACCACAGAACTGAGTAATGAGGGAACACATCTAATATAAGCTTAGCTGGAAGTGTTATAGAGAGACTACTGAAAATGCAATGGTAGAAACAGAAACAGTTCTATAGGAATAAGATAGAACATTGCTTTTTCTACAAAGCTGCTGGAGCATAAGGTCTCTTCTGTTTGCAGAGGCAAGAATCATGCAGTATTTTGCAGAAAATACATACTGCTTGCACAGCAGTAAAATGGGCTATTCTGCCACCCATGCCAAAAAATGTAAATGTCACCTGAATTCACTGAATGCTGAATTCAGTTGTTTGGGGGGGATGGTGGGAGGGAAGGGGGAAGAAAGAAAGAAAAAAAAAAAAAGCATAAGCTCTATCCTGATGAGTTGCTTCTCCTAGTCATTCAGAAACACATCAGGTAACGTACCGCTGCAGTCCAGTCTTCTTAACCATATCTTCTTGTTTATGGACATCTTTTGACACCTCTTCATGTGTAATCTGGATGACTTTCTGTAGGGCTGATAAAAAAATTCTGTAAAAACATGCCAACTCAATAGTGCATTCCTCTCTTCCTTGCAGAGAGGATGCCACATATGCTGGCCTGAATGAGACATCCTGAAGAAACCTGCTATTTAGTATTTCTAAAAATTAAAGTTTCTTCAAAAAAAGCAGCTTTTAAAAGAGCTTTCAAGATAGGTACCCAAATACGAATGCACCTAATTCATTAATCACTTTTGAAAACATAAGCTTTGTTCTTTCAGCTGTGAAAAAACCACCATCAAGTAGAAGATACTAAATATTTTTTACATTAGATGCTTATAAAAATAGCATATTAGAAAACCAGGTAGATTTGAACATAGATTTCTCTATGCAGAAAGTCTATTTTCGGTTCCTGTACTGTGCTGCTAGCATTCTACTGGCATAACTGTCAAGTCTTCTGAATTTTTAAGTCATTCTTCTTTTAAATATCATATGGAATTTAATACATTTAACATCAACAGGTATCTCTGTGATGCCTCTCTGTGTCTCCTTATCAGCATCCACTAAAACTTAAGACACGTCCTCAAGTAGTCCTTCATTGGCTATAGTTTCCATATTATCCACCTTTGAGCAGATCTCTCTCACTAATAACACTATTTACTCTCTTTCTGTCTTCCACTGTACTGTGAATGCTTATATTCTCATCTCCCTTGAATACCTGGAAAGCCAATTTAACTCACCGTTTTCCTTCAAATTGACATCTTAGTTTTCCTTCCCACTGCTGTTTCAAGATGCCAAACCCCGGGAGAGACACTGAGACGGCCATCTTCTCTGTGTTCTTCCCTCCAATCACTCATGCAGTAAAACAACTGTCACACTTGTTATTAAAAATCCCAGTGCTAGCTGTCAAATTCTAAGTCATCCTCTGAGGTGCTCAATATGTCCTACATGGTAACAAGTGACATTTTACTGAGTGCTCAACACCTTGAAGTTGTAATCCCCAAATTCAAAAGGTCCTTTTCCTACATTTTTGTGAAGCACCAGATATAGCATAATAGAAAGTGACTGCTGAATGTTGACTGTGTTAAATAGCAGCACAAACTATTTCTACTTGTTAGAAATACAGAATATTACACGGTGAATTTATAAATGTAAGACATGGATGGAACAAGTTGCTGGGCACCAGCTAATGGGCTTAAATTTTAAGAACCATGCTTATAATGAAGATCCTCTATTAGCTGTGGCCAGGTGAGTTTCAAGAGTGCCAAGGTCCCAGTCAGAAACTCCTAAGTTCTAGCACTGACTGGTTCTAATGATGGTTCCACCGTGACCCTTACTAGTCTCAAAGTGTAAGCCTGTAAGATGCTGGCTATGCCACTGAATCTTCTAGAGCTGAGGAGCACTTTCAATACAAAGGCTGACCCCCACAGGGTTTAGGAACCTGACATCGATATGGGCAGGGAACCTCTGCTCAAACTGAGCTAAGGCTGCATACAAATCTCATCTGTTCTTGGCATGCAGTGTCAGAACCCTTCTTAGAAGAACCCAGTCCTTTCTATTTATGGTTACCATTTGGGCAGATTGAGTAGCTAGATATCTGAAACCCATCTACTCTGCAGATAATGTTGCTTTGGGGGAAGAGGGCTATACTAAGCAGTGGCTGCATTTGATGTTTTCTCCAAGATCAGTTGAGTTGTCTAAAGCCAGTCCTGAAAGCAGTCCTGTTGGCAGATTTTAGAGGGAGATGACAGTACGCAGACCGGGGCTAATACCACAGAGATATAGCTCCTCTTTTTGGCTGATCAACAGAAACAGAGGGCATGATACCTCTCTGCCCTCTATTTTGTAGCATTAGAACCTGTTCCAATTCTCCATCTGGAGAAATTGAGAAAACAAATACTCAAGCTTGTCCATATTAATAATATTTTTGAAATATTAACCTCCATAGCTGTGAGCTAGTCAGACATTAATTAGAAAAGAGAAAAACAGCAAAGAAGAATGTAGCAATTTCTATGCCTTAGTTAATCATCTGTGAAATGGGGTACTAATATTTACCTGTTTTGCAGGGATCTAAAAATGATAAATCAATTGAAAAGACATTGATCAATCCCAAAGAAAAGCCCCAAATTCAGGTATAAGTTTTATAATGAAGATCCTTTGCACAAATACTTATACCTCCTCTTTTAAAAGTATATTTTTGACTGGGAATTCAAAGCTAAACTGCTGGCCGGAAAGCTTTGGGGATAAAATCCAGTTAGTGTTTAATCTCTCAGATACAGGTCTCACATTTTACTTCTCAGTGTGAAGAAAATGTATGTCATTTGAACTGATCTGCATACACACATTCTTCATTACATAGTAACCATGAAAAATTAGGCTTACATTTAGAACATATAGTCTCTGTCTGCACAAAAAGAGGTTTTTTAAAGTGTGGTGAAGGAAGCAAGCTTAGAACACTAATCTGCTTTGTAAAACCTTTGACTGATTAAGTAGGGACTAAATGATAAATGAGACTACCTCAGCAGTGGCCTGTTGTTATACCACAGCTGCAAGGACCACAGCTTCCACATTTACCTTTGTCAACATGATGTAACATTTAAACTTTTGCACTAGTACAGGTCCTCACTCAGCCAACAGCACTGAAAAATCAAATTTGTATAAGCAGACATTCTACAGCAGCAGTCCCCAAACAACAGCATCTAAATTACAGTTGGACAAAAGGCTTTATATTGAGTTATGAATTCTTTCCGTAAAAGAAATCTTTCTGTAAGAACACACTCAGCTGTATCTACTGATTAGCTGCCTACTACAGAATCTCTTTCCCACTTTTGAAATATATATATGCATATGTGTGGGTTAGGGTTGCGTGTGCTCTCAAAATTATGTCTGTATGAGTTACATGAAGCTTTGTGAATTTGGGGTATAAGGCTACAGGGCAGCTGTACTTGTAATCCATTTGTGATTTGTCCATGAAGCATCCTATAATCAGAATCCTGGATTAAACATGATTCTAGCAGCTTCAGAATTAATTACAGAATGCAACCTTTGCTACAGAGCTGCTCTGCAGAAACTAACTTCCCATATTTTTTAGAGCTAGGAACATAATCCTTGAGAGGACCAGACTGGTAACTCAGGCCAGTCCCCTGAAATCACAGGCAATCATGTGATAGATGTTGTTCCAAATGGTACACTGAAGATCCTTCCCATACATTACACATACTGCAAGATATTTCTTTATGTCCCACAGCAAACGGAGGCTCCCAGCTGTTACAGCTCTGAAGATTATTTTCAAATCTCATCTCACACACAAACCAATTGTTCACCTACATTTGTAAACAAATTGCTTGAAATTACAGCTTTGAATTCCCACTACTCCCATTCATGTCATAGATGCCCATTCCTCTGCGCTCAGTGCCATGGACAGCAGCAGCTGCGTAGGTAGTATATGATATTAACGCAAGCTTCCCGATATATCAACCCGGCTTCTGGCAGTCTGAACCTAAAGGTCTTTCAGACCCAGAGAATGTGTCCATTCCTTTACATTTAAGAGCAATTAATTGTTTTTTTCTTCTATTAATTTAAATTGCTTGAATATACTTCCAGCAATATATTGTAGCAATGAATTCCTAAGTTTAATTATGCATTGCATGAAAACACTTCCCATTGCTTTAAATTTTCTGCCAGGTAATTTAATTCGGTGAGCCATAAATCTGGTGTCAAGGGAACTTGTGAAAAACCACTCTAATCGCTTTTTTCCATGCGCTTCATGATGTTACGGAGATCTGTCACAACCTTGTATTCAGCCATTTCTTTTCTGGACTGAAGAGCCCTAATCTATTTCATTGGTTCTCATCCGGAAGCTATTCTGTATCTCTAGCTTACCTCACCACTTTTTTCCCATCAAACTTTACTACTTCTGATACCAGCCTGTCTGAATTGGAAACACCAGAACTGAAGAAGCACATATAAAACAGTTGTGTTTTTGCATAACATTTTTCTGCTTTGATTTCCACTTCATTCTTAGGGTTCTCCTTGCCTTTTTGATAGCTACTGAACATTCACAGAACTATCCCAAATGACTCCAAGAGCTCCTTCCTGAGTGGTAATTTAGAGTCTAGCAGAGCATGATGTCAGCCTAATAATGATAATATAAATATCAATTAAAAGGTAATTAGCAGTACTAAATGCTAACGTGCTTTTCTGGTCCAGCTTTACTTAGAAGGAAGGGAAAAGACTTTAGATTACCTAGCTTTGTACTGAAACACATCGCAGAGCTAACAGATAAACTATTCTGTCAGGTCTATCAAGCGCAGGTAATCACCGATGGATGAGTAGGAGGAATAGAGAGTAAGAAACCCTTAAGTTAAACAGAACCCCCTAAGTTAGACAGACACATATTCAGTGGATCAGTTGGTTATGGCAGAGAACAGTTTCACTGTTGGACCTTATAGATGTGGATGACAGTCTGATTATACAACTGCTGTAACTGAATATTAATTAAAGCTATTACTTAATATTCAAATGGGATTATATTGTCTTTAAGCCAATTTGCTAACGGGGAGGGCACAGAGAGACTTGTACGAAGTTCCATATGCCTGAAGAGAAATACACTGGTACATCTAGCAGTGTCTTTGACGTAGGTTCTCCCTAGTAACACTGAAAGCAAATCCATTTGATATTGGCAGTCAAGAAAAGTAACTCACAGGGGAAAAGAGGTTGTTGTTCTTTAGCTTGTGCTGACTCACTCGTAACATCAGATGAAGCTACATTAATCTTGACATTGTCTTCAGAGCAAAGTACAGTGGAAGTTTCGCTGCCACGAGGGGTTTGACCATGGGGAGATGACTGTCCGCTAAGCTGAGAGATACCCGGAGTAGATGTCTTGTTTGTCTTCCTGCTAAGTGGACTGTATTGTGCTTTCCAGGTGTGTTTCTGTACATAGAAGAAAAAGGGAATAGAAAGGAGGGGTTTTCTATAGCGATTTGACAACAATCAATCATATTTCTGTAACTAATTCCAGTATTAGACCCTTCTGGTCCTCCTGTAACCTCACAGATTTTTCTCCAGTGACTTCAAACAAGCTAGTGATTTCTTGGGTAGGACCTCCTTCATTTTGTTATCTTTCTTCAATACTCCTCTGCTATAGCATTAATGCCAACAGATTAAGCTAATTTGTAAATGAGTAACACTGCAGCTGCACAGAGGGTTTGTGATAGAGCAACCTTCTCATGTACAGGGAAGAATAGCTCAAAGTGGTTTGATAAACATTCAGGTTTCCTCCCAACACCCAATAACCTGGCAAATGAATTTCCTGTGTCAGGAATGTAAAACTGAAGTCTGAAAGCAGACTGAATTCTGCAGGCTTGATAATCAGAACAATATGTATTATAAAGCAAGTGCCCCTAAAGAAACCCAGGATTTCCACTACAAGTTTCATATCAAATTTGAAAAGCCGTCTTCAAGTAATATTAGTGTAAGTGACAGAAAGGAAATTGTCATTAATTCAGGGAGGAAAAAAAAAGTCTCAGCAATGTAAATGCTAAAAGACACATCAAGACTGATACACTTTGGTTTCTTCCGCTCATGTTCATTTGGACCTGACTTTAGAGAACTGGTAAGACTGTATGGAAAAATGTCCTGGTTTCAGCTGGGATAGAGATAATTTTCTTCCTAGTAGTTGGTACAGTGCTGTGTTTTGGATTTAGTATGAGAATAATGTTGATAACACACTGATGTTTTAGTTGTTGCTAAGTAATGTTTGCACTAGTCAAGGACTTTTCAGCTTCCCATGCTCTGCCAGGGAGCACAAGAAGCTGTGAGGAAGCATAGCCAGGACAGCTGACCCAAACTGGCCAACAGGGTATTCCATACCATATGACATCATGCTCATCATATAAATAGGGGGTGTGGTCCAGGAAGTAGCAATCGTTTGGTTTTTTTGGGTCACGGTTGTTGGGTGGTAAGCAATTGCACTGTGCATCGCTCATTTTGTATATTCTATGATTATTATTATTATTATTATTTTCCCTTCCTTTTCTGTTCTATTAAACTGCCTTTATCTCAATCCATGAATTTTTGTTTTCTTTTTTTTCTGATTCTCTCCCCCATCCCACTGGGGGCAGCGGGGGCAGCGAGCAAGCGGCTGTGTGGTGTTTGGCTGCCTGCCGGGTTAAACCACAACAAAAAATCAGAAAGCCTCATATTTAGAAACAACTCTCATTTGACTTGCTGACTTTCCCTCTCAGTTTGCTAACAGCAGGAAGAATATTTGCATAAAACCACAATATTTGTCTTTTAAAAGTTTTACAACTTTTGCTGCTTATTCCCCAACAGAAATCATAATCTTCTGTTGAATCATTTTAGTTATGTCATGAGGGTACGAGCTGCAGGTGTTGACAAATAACAAGAGCAAATAGCCTGCATGTAACAACAGCTCGTATTTCTAAGAGTGCCTCACCTGGGGATCTAAAAGCACTTCACAAAACTTGTTTAATTTAGCCTTATAGGGGGCAAAGCAAAGAACTAAAAGCTTAAGCAAACTGCTGAAGATCAAAATGTAAGATGTGCTACAGAGTGAGAAACCCACTGGTTCTTTATTGAGTTCTCCTAATTATATTCCTAAGCATCACTCA
>NW_009201114.1:29624-50827 GCF_000690835.1 Fulmarus glacialis
AGTTTCAAAAAGAAAAGTCTTTCTGTGGTTCCAGTTACCAAGTGTTACACATAGTTTTCTAGTGTTTAATTTCCTCTCAGGTATTAACTTTATTTTTCTTTTAAAAGGCTTTCATCTGAATTGCTTTTCTTCTTTTCTTGGCTTTGCTTTGAATGTGGTAAGTGAATCCTGCTTTCTTTAAAGGCCTCAACATTCGGAATTTGTTTCCGAATTAAGCTTTAAATTCTGTGTAAAAAGGCAACCAAGCAAATCATGACTAGAATTTACTAGAATAAGGCCTCCAGGATACCAGTCTGAAATCCCCAGTTGACTGAAAAAGACCTATTTGTGTGAACAAGTACTGCTACATAACTCTGGGTCATAAAAAGGGGGCAAATGCAAACAAGAGGCTAGTTATGTTTTAGCTGAATATTGAATTCTTCCCACATCAGAACTTATCACTAAGACGAAGCCACAGTTTCAATCAGCCACATACTACTCTTCCTATTACCTAGTATCAAATTGTTATTCTTCAAAACCTAGAGAGACAGTGCTCTGCAGTCACAAGATCCAGAGCATAAAATGTGATATCAGGGAGTTCAATTAAGCAACAGAACAAATGATTGAAAAGTTGGATTAGGTCCCAAGGAATGGGACAATGAAGTTACCTTTGTGTTTGTAATAAAGAGCTCCCACATGTATGTTGCTAAGTTTTCCTCTTCAATTTCTTTTACTGTTTTTTTACAACAACCAGGGTCCCTAAGTGAAAACAATTTAATTAGTTTTCGATTTTGAGTGCCTTGCTTTTATTATAAGTTCTTCTAAGAAATGCAGTAAATGGAGAGTCAATGGTGGCTGACCAATACTATGATGTATATCTTTGCTTATAAGAAATGGAAAGACAATGCAAAGTGTGTAAGCCATGAGTACGTGACAGTCACAAGTGAAGAAAAACCTAAAGAAAGCACAGTCATTCTGCAAACTATCATGCATGTACTGGGCCAGATTATGCTCTCAACTTCCTCTGTGCAAGTACTGAAGAATTTTGTCCAGTGTAGCAAGATTTAATGGATACAAATGACAGCAGGTTCATACAAGTCTGATTTTTCAGTGCTGTTGGCTGAGTGAGGACCTGTACTAGTGCAAAAGTTTAAATGTTACATCATGTTGACAAAGGTAAATGTGGAAGCTGCGGTCCTTGCAGCTGTGGTATAACTGAGGTAGTCTCACTTATTCAGTCCGCACCTAATCAGTCAAAGGTTTTACAAAGCAGATTAGTGTTCTAAGCTTGCTTCCTTCACCACATTTTAAAAAACCTCTTTTTGTGCAGACAGAGACTATATGTTCTAAATGTAAGCCTAATTTTTCATGGTTACTGTGTAATGAAGAATGTGTGTGTGCAGATCAGTTCAAATGACATTGAGGGAGAGGAGTGGTGATTAGAGAAAGCAACAGAGAGCAGAAGGAAGTATGCAACAAGACATTGCACTACTTCAGAACCTGGAAATTAATCCAGAGCCTTATGTGTTTATACTCTGCTGTCAGCCTGTATCTGTGAGACTTGCTGACAAACTGTTTCTTTTATCCCAGTCTATTGGTTGGTCCTCATATGTAAAGGGTGAAAAACCCATCCACAATACATACTGAACTGAATCTCCCCTCCAATTTATCAGGCTAATTCTATAGAATGCTACTCTGCCACCTCTGTTATACATAGGCACAGTTTGTCTTGACTGAGAATACAGAGAGAACAGAACAGCTTTGAAGAGCTCTGCCCTGCAAATCAGAGCATAAACTGTTCACTGTTTTACCAAACATTCATGAATAATTTAAATACATGTTATGTCAACATGATTATATTGACTAAAAATGTTTGGAACTTTAATTAATATTTACTTTTAACAGTATGAAAGTTCAGAAGCAATGCATCTTTTACACGTACCCATCACTGTCATACATAATTGATAGAATAAAACCAGCTACTAAATATCACTTAATAGCCGGCTTTGTTCTGTAATTATAATGTATATGGAATTTCTGTTAAGTTCACTGGGATAACCCTCCAAGGGAAGGCTATGGGAATATACATAAGGGAAAAATGTGTACATATTACTACATGTATTTAATTGGCATAATTATTAACCAAAAGAGAAAAAGGAAGGACAACACAACTAAATTTGGCTGGGATAGCTCAGTATTTTCTCCTAGTTCTGCAACTTGCAACAATGGAGGACCATGCTGTGCTACTGATTTGACTGTACAACTCCCTGCTGACTGCATGGGGGCAAAGTCGATGCAAAATTTCTTTATGTTGCATGGCACAGAATTAACACATTTCACTCAAATAGTTATTACTTGAAAGAGAAACAAAAACATATAAAGGACAAGAGATCCCAAACTCCTCATTCCATATACTATCATGCATTGTGCACATACGTTGGATTCCAGCAGGTTAATATGGAACGCATCGAACTGTTGGATTCCAGAGTCAAAGCCTCCAAAAGCCAGTGTATGGCACACAGCTGTCGGAAAAAATGTTCACTGCAAAGAAGAGAAACAAATGCGTTATACTATAGAATCAAGGAAACAGTCAAACTGGCATCATGTTGGCTGAAATAGATAATGTCTAAGCATTTCTGTAGCAGATTTTTTTTTTCATTGTCCCAGTGAATTCTAGACACCTCTCAAGGTTTTTGTAATGTTAATACATAACTCTGAATCCTGAAAGCATAGCTTTGTATGTGAAATTTTCAGTGGACTTATCTTGGTGATGTGCTCAGTGCCTTCATATCTATGAGGATTCCAGCATTTTTATCCCTTTATGGTATGGATTCTTATGGGTTTTGGATTCTACAGTAGCTTCTGAGTTTTGCATTTAAGAAAAAGCAGCGTGGGAGTTTAAAATGCTGGACCCATCTTTTTCTGAACTGAAATTATCTTTGGCATTTTAGCTTATTCCACATGCAAATGTAAATATATAAAGACACTTTTGGTGAGCAATTGAGTTAATGAACTTGGAACAGAACAGATAGTGTGTATTAATGACTAATACAAAATATATAGAAGTGTACATGGTACAGGTACTGTCTTCTCCCTCTCTCTTTTGTAGGCCTACTTTTTTTTTTTAACTAGACAAAATTAAAATTTTAATTTTGATAGCCTTTCCTTAAAATGAGCCTAATCTTGAAAGCTATACCACATAAGCAAATTTTATGCAACTGAGTCAGAATTTGCTGAGTCAAGATCAGCAAATGATGTGTGTTTGTGTACATTCGCACATACAGAGTTTTCAGTAACTCATTAGGATTCAATCATTTAAAGTTAGAATTTAACAGTTGCTATTAGTAAAGACAGACTATTTCACCATAAACTCCTGAAATTCTCAGGATACGTGTTTACCAGAACAGCAGCTCTAGGTATATGTGTTATGGGTCTGTGTTGCTGTGAATTTCGCTTATGTCCTACCAAGGAGGGTAGGATATAAGTCTGCCTCCAAATATACCTTTTTGCTCCAGGGGGGCTTGGAATCAAGACACTGGTATAAACAGGAGTGAAAGACCGTAAGGTCATCTTTTTTTTCTTCTTCCCTGTCTTCCTCAGGTGGTTGCCTTCTGTTGGAGAGCAACTGTGGGAAAGGACAAAGGCTAAAGTTAAAAAAGGAGTATGTGAAATGAAGACATTGCCAATAAAACTGTTTATTGTGTTCACATCACCACACTCACTCTTCTCCTTACATTAAAAAAAATACTTAGGTGTATTTCTAAATTGTTAATTACTGCATTTATTATCATTTATTAATATTACAAACCTGATATTTATGGGTTTTACCAGGATGGTAAAATTTATGGATATTTACCAGGATACATAATTATTATTTATTTCTAACATGTTTATGGTACTTTAGAATAAATATGGTATTGTTTGTATTTACATATTTATACTACTAATTATTAGCAATTAAGCACTTATGCGGAATCAAATTTGGGGGCAGAAGAAAAAATGTGACTGATTTGTTTGAGAAAAGATGCTGAGATACTGCTTACATTCCATTACACTTGTTTTCTATTGGTATCATGCCAATGGCATCAGTGGGATTATATACACACGAGGCCAAAGTTTCAAGATGTGCCTGTAAAATTCTGTTCATTTTTTTTTGGGTTAACATATTGTGTGCACAGAAAACTATAAAGATTAAGTTGAAAAAGTTCACCCCAATGAAAGAGTCCTGAGCGCTGGCCAAACCAATGTAACAGAAAACAGCTCTTTATAAGCTGTGAGCACTGTTTCTTCACTGCCACAAGCCTTTTTGGCCATTTACACCTTTGCAAAGTGTTCATAAAATGCTACCAAGCAAGAAAAGGAAATGTTTACAGCTGTTTTTCCCAAATGTAAATAACTACCTGCACCCGGTGTTAGACAATGGAGATTCAAGCTTAATAAGCATAGTGAGATACTGTAGCCTTCATATATCGATATACAGAAGATGGGAGGTCCACACAGAAAATATAACATGAACTATTGTATACTGGCTCATAAATTCATATAAAACTGAAATGACACTGGCCATAAAAAAGTAGCTGAGAGGTTAACTGAGATCTCAGTGGTAGGTGAGTCTTAAAGCTATGTCCAGATTTCTTTAGCAGAGACTTCCTAGATGAATGAGTGAGTGATTCTGGATTAACATTTCTTTTCTAGATCTGAAGCAGTTTGGGGATGTCAGCTTACTATTGCCTACTATAAACTAACAAATAGTTGGAACAAGGGTTGAGGAGTGTGTGCCCCAAGCATTCCATTCATACAAATTTTCTAAAGCAAACGAGCAACTGCGAATAGTACACACAACACTGGCATACGCATCTCAGCGCTATATTTAAATAGAGATCAACATGTCTATTTATTCCTTTCTTAATTAGCTGAAGAAAACTTACAAATTGTTTTGTCTAACAAAGGAGATATCTAATAAAGATATAAGCTGGCAGGTGTTCCTGCTGTCCCAAAAGAAATTTCTTACACAAAACCTCAAGAAGTGGTCGCCTTCATTCAGATAATCTTGGATAAATTGTAACTGCAAATTTGTACTTATTAGAGATGATCAGGCACATGAATTCCACAGACTTTGTTGTTCAAAACAACATGTCTGTCTTGTGCTTCCTCAAATCACACTTCCAATTTTTCTCTTCTCTGTAGTCCTAATGAACAACACAATGCCAGAATAGACAGTGAGACCATTGTATACACATTGAAGTGTTTGACAGAGCCCATATTCCTGCTAATGAGGGATAACCAAACTTTACTTCTACTTCGTCTACTCTTACAATAAGAAGCTGTTACCAAGTTTAGAGTATTGATACATTTAAAATATTTGATAACACAAGTAAATGCTACAACTTATGTAACAGCAGTAAAAAAGTCCCAGTAGAGGCTTAATATTTGCTGTGGTCTTACAGGGAAAAAGAGGAATGCGGGTGGGAAAGGCCTACCATCCATCACTGAAATCTGTGCATATAAAATCATGCCAACAGTTTCAGCCGCTGTGAAAGACTGAAGCCAGATGTCATCTGTTAAAAAGACACTTTGTGCCCCAGCAGTTTAACACTGCTTCAGAGCTTTTCTTATTCCATGAAGTTCCTAATTTTTGAAGGCAGCACTGTGAAAGCTAGGAGTGAAGTAAGCCTCCACAACAGATAATGATCTGTATTTTGTGTCTAGGCTTTCCCCCCCACCTTTTAAACTGTTTACCACTGCAGACAAGCATACATATAACAGCACACAAGTGGAACTAACACGTGCTGGCAGGGTTCCTGCATGTGTGTAAATCACATGGGACAGTTTGAATGAGTAAAGGCACACCTGTCAAAGCCACGCATTTCTTGTTTCACACGTGTTTCATTGTGTACTCCCGTCCCACCCAACACATCCTGGAGTTGAGAAGATTCTCCATAAGACTCCCTAATTTTGACATCTGATCATAAGTCTAATGATTTCCCTCTTAGAAATGTTGGCAGATGTTAGAGGTCTTTCCTCTAAAAATGAAGTTAAAACTAGTATTAATTGAGAGTTTAAGCAAGACATTGAAAATATTAAAGGATATCAGGTTTATGCTAGGAACTCTTGCTAGTGTAGATTTTTAGGTTAGTTGTAAGATTTTTTAGTAAATTTTTTACAACTGGCGAAAACCCTGGTGCAGATGTAGGATTAAAGTGGCTTTGTCAGTATTCACCCACAAGCCTGATATACTCTGCACCAGTAAAAGCTTTTTTACTGCTAGGAGAATCCGTACCTAAATGAAGATAATTTTGCCTATGCAGGTATACCTTCATAAAGGAAAGAGGAATGTTAAATCTTTTTATGTCAGCCTTGCTGAAGAAAGAAGCCTTTCCTTATAGAAGAAAATAAGTGACTTCAATAATCTCAATGGTCACAATAATAAAGGCAATGGTATTTTTTCATATGTGTAATGAATTATTTGTCTGCAATAAATGTGGATTAGCTGAGTTTTGGGTAGATAGAACAGTTACATGTCAAAAAGAATAATAAAATGTTCGTGTGGCCTTCATTAACCTAGGATCAAAGTTCTTCATAGTGCCATTTAAATAATCCAGCTGTAGGTGACTTAAGTAAGGAGAAAGTTTTAGATGATGCAGACATTGGAGGCTAAGATTCCAAAATACTTTGACTAATACCCTATACCTTTTCTCCTTCCATAACACTATCTCTCAGTAATACTCTATTCCTTTCCCACCTTTTCTAGCTATTCAGTTAGTGACCGTTTAGAATGCTGGATATTAAATGTTACTCTAGTAAATACGATACTTTTCTGTTCAGAATCTCTCAGCCTGACTGTGCTACTTGTTTGCTTTTTGGTCTGGGTTTCATACTAACAGGAAAGATTTTCTTTCTTATTTTTTAATAATGGTTACATATTGTTGTTCCACTTTATGACTAGGGCACGATTGCATCTCAGATGACTCTGGAGACTGAGTTTTCCAAGTTGAGTGTCAGTTCACGGAAGAAGGGTGAATGAGAGGAAGTTAGTATCTGAGAGTGACAAAAGCCACAGCAAACTGATGAGAAAAGACTGTTAGAGATGGATGAGCTTTTGGTGCAATAAGGCTCCAAAGGTGTGTAACCTCTAGAAGAGCTACTCTGTCCTGCTGAGCAAGTATTTAATCATCTCATCACCTAGTGAGGGTTGACAAATGGAAGACAACTACAGTGTTACAACAGGCATTAAAGGTGCACTGAAAAGCCCAGCATAAGCCAAAGGACTAAAGACTATCTAATGATCAAATGGAGAGAAAACCTGAAGAAGGTAGTAAGTAATAGGTCTGAACTAGCGAAGAAACCCACTCTGCAAGCTAAGCCACTTATGCTGCTGAATGCAATTCTTGTTTTTCTTAATGCTGTGGTCCCGTTATGGGAACAAAAGCATGGCACAAACTCACCAGGCCTCCTCCTTTTCTCCTCAGAGAATCAGTTCTGAGTTGGCCTATGAAACCTCTCCTGAGTTCACTGACCTTCTGCCTTCTAAACTTCCTCCTTTTTAAACAGCACCTCAAGCATTTTTCTCCATGCTTGCTAAGTTTACAGCTGCTCACTTACCCAGATTTTAAGCATTTTCTCTTTATAGTTCACACAAGTAGTAATATTCTGCCTCAATACCAAGTAATGACAGAAATTGGAAATTGTTGCTTTTTAAAACCACTGCCCTCAGACCACCAAAAGCCCTCTGAGTTGACTTACATGTTTATTTCGTCCTCTGACTCCTCCGCATCAGACAAGTATTTGGGTGGCTGGAACTCAGTTCTCCATCTCATGCCCTGAGCCTGCTGGGCTGCTTTCAGTGTGTTCTTCCTCTCCAGTGATTCTTGGTGAAGTATATGAAAGTATTCTCCACCTTGCTTCACAGAATTGATATGACGCCTGCCAAAAATCATCACAAGTTGGTCAGTGTACTAAAGACACACTATCAAATTCATTAATTTCTCTGTTGCCCATCAACTTAATTTTTAACAGAGATTTCACATTCTTCTATATTCAAGAGTTCAACATTAGTATTTCCTTCTACAATATGATAACAAAGGACAACAATTCCCCAGTATGAACTGGGAGATCTTTCCCTTATCTGTTTCAGCACCACACAGGTTAACTATCGGATATCTTGAACTCAGTGTCACTTTGTTCACTACTTGATTTAAAAACTCCCTGCCTAATTCTAATTTATAGCAGCCAATTGACCACTGGGCCCCTCATTGTCTTAACTCAGTTGTCACAGCCTGACAGGCTCTGCCCTGAAGCTACCTGTTAGCTGCTAAATTCCACTTGCTGTCAAAAGGGTGCATTGTTAGTAACAGGGAAGGTGCCAGTGAAGCCTGTGAGTGAGCTGAAGACAACAGGCAGGGTGTTACTGCAAGAGAAGAAAATAAAGAAGAAACCATAATGCACTCCCTGTAGGATGACAACAGAGGTATTAAAAAAAAAAAAAAAAAAAAAAAAAAAGGTGAGCTGGGGCAGTGAAGGGGATATGGCACACAATTACTCTACAGCCTTTGATTAAAATGTTAGCAAGAATGTAGCAGCTGATCCAAGTCAGACGAGCATACCATCCAGGCATAGGACACATCCCTTTAAGTTAATGTGTTGCTGACTTTTGAATCAAGTGTCATCAGGTTGTATTGATTCTTTCAAACACAATCTGGGCTTGAAAGCTCATTTGTTTTACTGACAAGTAATAGCCCCTTTTCTAGCCAGACATGAATTAAATAAAGCACCTGAAGGTCATATAGGGTGCAAATTTCAGGCACCAAATTCACTGCTGCTCAAGGGGAGCAGTTTACTCCCTCCTCGCTTCCCTTGATGAAAAACCACTTGCACAATTTAATGGGTTTGGGATTGGGTTTTTGGTTTTGATGACATTATTTTCTAAGTCCAGCAACTATAAATACAAGCCTGAAAACGTTTCCAGTTCAGGTAGATAACCTGTCTGCTAGATATTTCTATACTAACTTTGGAAAAAGAAAAAAAAAAAAAAGCTAAGAAAATAAGATGTCCCTAATAAGAAATGCTGCATGCTTTAGAAAAACATAAGGATTTCAAGGTCAGACCAGCTTAATGTTTTTCATAAGAACCTAGTATTTTACATAACAGACTTCTCTTGGAATACTAGAAAATGTTTAAAGGCCTCGAATTCTTGCTTTATGTCCTTTTCCAGTAGTTTTCTCTCTCTCCTTTCTGTCCACTATCAAGATATTTGTATGTAAAAATATTTTTTCCCCTTCGTAGTGCTTTTTCTACATTTCTGCATGCACTAGTGTAAGTATTCCTTCTAAAAGAACAAAGCCCCTGCTGTAGCTGTGTATTATAATGCCACAAATAGTGAAGAATGAGGTTATTACATGAATCAGACAAGTGGTAGAGAAAGATAATTATAAACTAGAAAGTTCTTTTACACTAACAGTCACAACCAGTATTATTGAGAAAGATGCATAAATGGCAAGTACAATCAGTACTTTTTTTTAAGGTTTATCTAATATTGAAGGCTTTAATATGTGTATACTAAAATCAATGATCACTCTCATATACCCATAGGAATAGGAAACATTACGCACACTTGTGAATGAACATTTTTAGTCTATGACTTCCTTGAAGTCCCAGGTATTACAAAAAGTAGCTCTACAGTCTCCAAGTATGGGGTGGTGGGAGGGGAAAACAACCAGAAATGCAGCTGTAATAACTACCTGATTTAAACAAAAAAAATCCTCTCATCATAGAATTATTTCTGGGATATTTATGAATGACCCTAAAGGTTCACGGACTCTTGTCAGGAAAACAGTAAAATAAATCCAAACTTAAAATACAGAGATGACCAACGTACTTTTCTACACTGTAGGTTTACAGTATATTGCTGGAATAGGACATCAAATATTTCTCCATTTAAATTCTGGCATCACAATACCCTGTTTATACAATATCTTAATAAATTTAGCTGGGCTGCCTATTTGACAAGTAGGTGAGAATTGCTCATTAAAATGCAAATGTAATCGAGATGAAATTTGGAATACATTTATTAAAGTAGTTGAGCTTCAGTCAACTGTAGTCACAACACAGATTTTCAACTGCCGTTCAGACAAAAGGATTTATCTTATTTTTCTATCTTTATCAGCATGAAAATTAAGAGAGTTTCCTGAACAGTAATGACGTACCATGGAATACTTCAAGTTTTCTCTAGGGGAATATATTATTATAGATAAGGGTCAATGACATGTGCAAAGGAGTAACCAGTAGTGTACTACACATACAGAAGCAGGCGTATTTTTAGTGCTTGGTGTAACTACGTACTTATTAAATTATTCTTTAAATCCTAAATCAAGGTCATCAGTTAATTGTAAGACAAGGCCATTAAAGTATTGGGGAATTGAACTTTTGCTGCTAAGATCTGAGATTCTCGGTGCCTTTCTTTGCGTAAGAAATGACTCACATAAATAAAAGGAAATCATAAATTTGTCTTAATTATAATTTAGGTGCTAGAAAAACCTTAAGAAGCTATAATAATAATGCCAGAAACTTTCGCATCAGGGTAAAGACAAGCTAGATATTTACCAGGTTTTTTTACCTTCTGTTTAAATATACCTTATTTAAGTACATTGTGTCATCTTCACTAAATTCAAAGGAGTCATACTAAGGATCTATTTGTCCCAGAAGATCGAATTTTACAGTTAACAACCTCGTATCTACTATGCACGCAAACAAATTCTGTGGGAGATGGTTTACTAAAGGAACGACACGCACTCCTGAACATGTTGTGCCAAATCCCTGCCCCAGGTAAGCTGGTATAACTCCAGCCTGAACAGAATTGCTAGAAAGACGGGCAGAAGGCAGCGCACCCATGTGGCTGTCCCTCTACTAAGCAACTGTATTCAATGCAGTGGGTGGTGTTACCGTCTCATTAACTCTTCCTGCTAATCTCCCTCTGTCCCGTTCCCTGAGGTGCAAAGAAGTTGCAGTCTATTTGTACCAGCTTGATTCTCTGCCTCTCTAAGGCTGAACATTATAGTATGATCATGGTGGACAAAAATTGTGAGCTGTAAGTAAAATAACTATGTATCTATCAATTTAACTACATACATATTTCTCTGATCATGGAAATTGTTAGCCACTGTTTCATAAAATGGCTTATTCAATTTTCTTGTCTTAATGGATACAGCTTTTATATCAACAAAGCTAATGACAGAACATCTCCTGCTCCAGATGCTATACAGAAAGAATTTAGCCTTTTCTAGAGGCTTATAGCCAATTGTAAATATAAGTGAAACCAACGTGGCATTGCTCTGAAAGCCACTGAGAGCAAAGGCTTTCTAAATGCCATTTCCTATATTTTCATAAAAGCATTTCAATCTGCATCTGCAACAACTCCCTACTAGGCCAATAAAAGCTCCTCTTTGGGCACAAGGGCAGACCCTGCTGAGGGTGTTGCAAGGTGAGTATCATCTGGGCACTGCCTGACTTGTTGCACTAGTGACAAACTGAATATGGGGTAAGGCTTCCCAGGTGAAAAGCAAGTGCAATTTTATGCACACTGCCACTTAAAAGTATTCTGAGTAAATATTTTCTATAGCAGAAAAACTAATACAAACAACAATCCATTTCTGTATAAAACAGAAAGCAAAGGAGGCAATAACTTTGAAATCCAGTAAATACAGCTATAAACCGTATTCTGAACATTACAGACTAAAATAATGGATTAAAATCCAGTATAATTCTTCTAAACGAACACTTAGCATTATTTGCAGCCATGCCATCATGAGCTGTGATCCCATCACAAGTCTCAAATGAGTCTGATGAGTATTTGGATCCTGAAGAATTCACAGAAATTCCACTGAAGGAAGCGGTGAAAGCAGCAAGCTTGCTTCATTTGAATTAAACTTGCAATCTATGCCCTTACCTAGTTTTAGGGGGCACTGTGGTACTGGAGGGTCTGTCTTTTTGACCATACAATAAAATGGAAGTTCTGACAACCTGAAGTTATTAAGGACCCTATGGTAATCTCTGCAGCAGCACAACCGTTAACACCTGCATTCTCATCAGATGTTACTGTCTTCACTGTTGTTTCAGTTGGAATAGGACACTTTTTTGTGTATGTGCTTTAACACACATCAGACTCCATTTGAGCTGTTGCTGCATTCTAATAGCTGCAGTAATTCTTATATGTCCCTTAACTTTCTGACAAGGTGCTGTAACACCTAAATAGCTAATAATTGTAAAACAGCAGGAAATGCCAAGATAAAAGAAAATCTATATGCACACAGTGCTTTTCTTATTTACAAAGTACACACAGAACAACAGGAGAGCAAACTCTGCATTTCTTGTAAATTGTCAACAGTGATACTGATTTATAACAGTGGAGAATCTGTTCCATTCTCTTATCCGTAAATACTGGAGCTGCTGACCATTTCACTCAGTCTTTAGTGCCTTACATTCAGTGTTGTAATCTATGCCAGTATGTCCCAAATTTATTTACATGAAGACTGCTTCACACCTTTCCTGAGTGATGTAAGGCAGTCTCATTGTAAATGAGAATTAGTGCATTGTTCACTTAAAATATACTCAGTGAGTTATTACAGGATGCATACACTACCCACCTTCTGATATTACCAAAAGCCATGGAGTTAAGATTACATGTTGGTGAGCCTGAACTAGCAAGTCCTACTATTGAGCTCTGCATTCGGGTCATATCCTGAAAGCTTAGCATGTGGACAAGAAAAAGCTTGCAACTATTCACAATTAAGATGTAGATACTACTGTAAATTAATTACGAATTCTGGTTTGGTAGTGTTTACAGCCAAGTTAGAGATGCAAACGTATAGAGATGCCTCATGTTAGATGAGGCAATGGAGAATCAGGAACACACTGGTTGCTATTCCTATTTAATGGTTGAGTAATTACACAGTAAGAGCCAAATGGGTAAATATTCATACATCTAGTCTTCTTAAATTCAGTGAAGACCAGGTGATAATGACATTAAGATCTATTAAATGTAGTTACTAACCCATAGAAACTCAGACATATGTGATCATTTACCATACTGATCCATTAACCATTCTGGCAAGGAACTAAAGGAGTACCATATCAACATCTGTCTTGAGTAGCTGAAGACATACGGACAACCTGGAATACCCACATTATTTCAGATGTAGATTCCCATTTTATTCTCCTGCAGATGAGTACAATATTCTGTACTCACATGTCTCTGTTTAAAAAACAAAACCAGGATCTGCATAATGGGAAAGATGCATATTGTAACATGAAAATCTGACCATGAAATGAGTCAAGAAACAAGTAGAGTTAAAACAAGACATGAGTAAATTTGTGGTATGTTCACAGAAAGTTGTGCAGCAAGAAATAAGGATCTTCAATAGTCAAAACAGCACCCCACACTATTATAAAAGATGTCACCAATGTATTACTGCATATTTAAAGATGTCTCAGAGTGGTTTTCAATTAACTACAAAGACATTAAAATATAGAAGATGCTGCTTCCATTGTGAAATTAGGCAGAACCTCTTCTTTGAAAATGAGGAGAGGTTCTCTAACATTGAGAAGCACAAACATATTTGGTTACCTGGAGGTACAAAGAACAACATACCAAAAAACTGGCTTATTTTTAGTTGGAAATGTGTTCTTCTCAACCTAGAAAGAATGGAGGGCAGCAATTTGTCTTTTAAGAAGTCCCAGAACACAAGAACATGCACACGCACCCACCCCTCCACTTGTGCCATGCTGTAACTCCCATTCCTGTTGATCTTCGTATAAAAGTTTTCTTTGGGGGTAGACACATTTAGGTTTCCAGCTCTTGGTGTCTCTGAAGTACATAAACAAAGGTGAGTGGGGGACGTACTTCCAGAGCGGCACAGAGAAGACAGCTTTGTACTGATAAAGGGCCAAAAAAAAAAAAAAATCTGTGAGATTTCAAGGCTTTGCTTTAAATTCTTCTCCAAAAAGCTGTGGGGAAAGTATTACTAAAACTTCAAAAGAAAAAATAATCTGGAGATCTCCGGGCTTTCCATTTTCTTGCTGTAAGAATGTATAATAACAATTCTATGTTCATATTACTGATGAAAACTCACTGCTTGTTAAGTGGAACTCCACTGAGGTCCCTGATCCTCTACCAGGATATACTGCTAGTTTAAGATTGTCATGTGAAAGTAGAAACCACTCCTCATGATCTAGTGTCTTGCCTTACCACAAGAAGGTATTTACAGAGCAATGACATTTTACTACTAAATAATGGAAAACCCATTTTAAGTGTTAGCTTTGTTCAAACATTCAGTGAAAATGTGTCATTTTGTATCATAATATGTGGGATTAGACTGTTTAGATAGATAGTAAAATCTAATAAGCAATGAACTATTTCCACTTACGAAATTTCAAACATAAACAAATATATTTTTGCACAAAAGGAAAGGAACTGAGACTCAAACAATCAGCCTGGAAAGGCAGAAATGTTGATGGGAATAGCAGTCTTTCCAGTGATTGATGATAGAGATAATGATTCACACATCCATACACTTAAATGGTTGTCTTTGCCCATAACTGCTGTCTAATTAATGTGAGCCATCATTCATGTAAAAGAAAATTTTTGCTTCTGGAAAAAAAAAATGCTGCAAACTGCCAGCAGTGACAGTGCTAGAAACATGCCAATTAGAGTGATTTCTGCCAAGCAGCAAAAGGGCACAAAACACTGGTTTCCAAGCAACTGACATTATGAAGTATTAAATACATTGAAAACTAATATTGGCAGATAAACATTTCACCTTCTCAGTTAGTACTGCCTCAGTCTCTTCTTTGCTTCTTCACTCTATGTTGCTTCTCCTCCCTGCTTTTACAGACTCCACTGTATCTTCCAGTAAACCATATGCATTAAGGAATACCAACTAACAATCTCTAAACACTAACATCTTTTTTGTCTGCATATATTAGAATAGGATTGGTATAGATTCACAGGTAAGGACAGGCAAGGTCATGACCAAAACTCAAAAAATAACACATTTCTTGCCATTTAAAATCTTCCAGTAGGAGCTGCCATTTCAATCACAAAATTTAAACGGTTTTGTATTAAAGTCAGCTACACAGCCACTAGCAGCAAAAGAAGTAGGAGAAACTGCTCTTCGGGTCAGTCAGTCTAACTGTCATTGCAGGCATAAAGAATGCATTAGTAGAGGCTGAGCTTTCTACATGCAGAGTGACTTTGAGAGATCTGCCTTCAGGAAACTTGAACCATTTTAAAGAGCTATCCAGTTTCTAATTTAAAACATAAAAAGCAGCCAGTTGAATACTGTTAAACTGCCAGCAGTTCGACATTTAGTTTTCTTTAACTAGCACAGCACAGTGAAACAGATGCATGGAAGCCATTTTCTTCAAACTACGGGAAATGCAGTAACAGAGGTTTAGCATGCCCTTTTTTGTAACTAAAGGCTTGACTGGCTCATGGAATGGCATGGACACTTCCCCTTTGAGCTTGCAGATTCCTAGACATCATCAGCTGAGGATGACCCCAACTTGTCATTTTTACATGGGCACCTATGCTTAGATGACTGTCACTGCAGAGTTTCCAGTTTCTATCACCTCTCCTACCTCCTTTTTACACAAAGAAAGTATTTTCAGCTAGTCTCATTTGAAGCAATATGCTTATTTTTAAGGCACTATTTTTTGTGGTGATATTTAACAAGAAGAGTATTTCCAGTACACTTGCATGGTCTTAGTGGGCTCAGTTAGCCTACAGAAGTGATTTATGGCAACCTGCTTTTATTACGGATTAACAACTACAATGCTTTGGTAATCTCTTTTGCTGTGTAAGTGTTCCTACATCTTTCTACAATTTATTATTAGTTATAAAGACTCCTATTTTCTTGGTTCTCATACAATACATCCTCATGCAAGTGTGGATTACTTAACATTATTTCTGGATCCCATTTACATATGTGTCATTGGAACAAAGCAATAAGAAAAGATCTCCCTCAGAGCTGAATGTAATTTCAAAGGGGCTGTGCTTCTTAAGTTTGCTTAGTTTTAGTAAGAATAGCAAAAGAAATGAAAACATAATTCTTAGCTCAAAGCTAAAGATATTTGAATGCTCAAGGACAACGGTGTTGTCTTTTCTGCCATACTGTATTCCACCCACTGAATCTGACATTGGGAAGTACTTATTCAAGTAAGTCAGAGCTACTTTGTGTCTACATAGGCACTTTCCACTGGAAGTAAGATGTATTGATCTACAAAGCAAGAGGAATGATCATTATCTACAGATTTCCCAAATGGTTTTTCATTTTATGCTGCACAAAGATAAGCAAATTCCTTCCTATATTTTAATACTGTGTTTAGGTAAAATGGTATCTGAGCTGACAGCTGTCTCCCTAAAGTGACTGGGTACAACTCATCAGTAGGGAAGAGCTGGTATGATTTTCTACTTGGGACTAGTGACTGATAGTTTTGAAAGATGAGTAGTTTGAGCAACCTCTGCGTTATGTCATCATCCTCTTTTATATCATCATGAGGACTCAAGAAAGTGTAAGAGAATATTACTGAGAGGAGGTATGAGGTCATAATTATAAGGTTTATCTTCAGTTTAATATCTTCAGCTTAATTATGCTTTTAATGTGTAAGGTAGAATGTTAAAGCTTTATGAATGCAGCTAAGTCTGTTCCAGTAATGACTCTTCAAACATTTTTGAGATAACTTCAAAATTCAAACTGCTGTGCTATGTCACTGTGATCATTAAAAAACTTCCTCACAGTTTGTTCCTCTTTCATACAAACAAGCTGCAAGATCACAGGCATTACTTCCTGTGAATACGTATCAATTAACGTCCAATTAAGACAACTGCTGGGTGTTCCTTTTCAATCAGGAGGAGGAAAAGCAGCAAAAACCAAATCCACAAAGGTAATTTGTATTCACTGACTCCCTGTAATATGTATTAGCAAGCTGCTCTGCTAGCCTGACTGCTTTAATTGAAATTAGAAGTTGCTGCCCTGGAGAAGAAAACAGTTTTCTTTCTTTCTTGCATTTTCCACTCTGCTGCTTTTTTCTAAAATAGCTCCTTTTCTATAGTCTGAAATTGTTACAGAGGAGTATTGCTGACATGTCCTTTGGTCCAAAGCAGCAGTGCAGTCATTCTCACTTGAAATTATCTTTTCCTGCAACTTCACATCTCAATATTTGGTTAAAAAGTCTGTGGGTTTCTTTGCTCTTCTTACTGTTCTTTTTTCTACATGCAGATTTAGTCAAAGTAACATTGTGTAAACACTCAAGATGAATGGCTAGCACATTTTCATTGTTAAAAGGTCATACAACAACACTCGAAGAATTTCCAGGCTTACACAATACAATAAAAATTTTTTAAAAAAACCAACAGTTAATGTATACCTTTGATTTCCAGATATTAAGTCTTTTGGATATTTTTCTGCATACTGGGTCGTTTGCCTACTGTACATTTGAGAAAGCATTAGAGAAAATGAGTTCATATTTAAAAAAAAACTGTTTCCCTGACTTTTCTCAAGCAAATTTCCCTATGGCCATTATAGCTCATATCATACTTCACTTCCAAAATAATAATATAATATATGTGGGATTCATGATTTAATTGCCACAGTAAATAGAATAAATTATAGGAGGTATGTTACAAGATCACTACTGGGATTACAAAGTAAAGAATGTATGGTATTACACAATATGACAGGGAAACTTAATTTGAGTATTTATTCAGACAACAGTGCTTTCCAGAAACTAGTATTAAAGTGACCACTGCCTACACAAAAGCAAAAAGGCACATTTCTCCTGGGTGTACTAAGCTTTGAGTAGGCCCTGACCATGCTAAACTTCACAAATATGTGTAAAATATATAATTTACTGTTCAGTAAAAAGTAAATACACATTTATTTGTGCAGTAGCACAAGATTAAGTCTTCCCTTTCTTCATCTTCCATCTGTTTCAATTGTCCTGGAAAACTTTTGGTCAGGAATATTTCCACCCAGGCATTTGAAATCACATGAAGCTAGTTTTGAATGCCACTGTGAATTAAATTTATGGGACTAGAAGATGGCAGAGTTGGAGATGCTTTAACAGGTAGGTATTTTCTTACTTATCAGCACTTCAAACTCTGCTTGGGATATTAAAGTGGAGTTGGGTTCCTTCCATCTTCCGCATCAGCATTAAAAAGGATTCTGCAAGCCAAATTAGATATTTAAGAACAATTGAACAACATCACTATCCTCTGTGGGTGTGGTGCAGGTAACACTGATCAGGACATAACAGACCATTCTGTTGATAATGTACATAAAGGAATATAATCTTGTTTGTCCCCTTAGCTATATTGGCTTCTGGAGGTGAGAAGGGATGAAAGACTAAAGTCCGGGGGTTTAATCACTCAGAGAAAAGATACGACGTCAAAACACATTAGGATCATATCTATTCACATCATTAAAAATCTACGTTTAACATAATTTTGCAGATTGCACTACCATTAAAAATTGAGTGGAAGGCAAATCTGCATTTATCATAATGCGGTGCAGGAAACAAATGTCTTCAGTTAAAAGCAGGCTAGACTAAACACTTCATCTGTTATAGGAAACAACTGCACTCACCCAGAGTAATGGGCTGGATCTCTTAAGAAGTCTTTCCCTGGAGCTTCTAATTTAGTAGGCCAATTTTGAAAATAAAAATAAAAATCAGACAGAGACACCACTGAAGACTAGAAGAATAAGCAAGGCACTTACTTACCTGAGACACCTGAGTTCCAGCTGTAGCTGTTCCAGTGATAATTAATCTTTCATCCCCAATTTGACTTTCATAATTTACCTATGAGAGTAATATTTATCCACCTAATGCCTAGCAGTGTTGCAGAGATGAATAAGACAATGCTTGCATGTACTTGAGTACTAGGCATTGTAAGATTTATCAAACTAACATCCTTAAAAGCATAAGGTAATAAGATTAAAAATAAAAAAAAAATTAAATGAAAACGGTAAGAAAAAATATGCCCTTTATGTAAAAAAAAAAATTTTGTTTTCAATAACAAAAGCAACCCTCATTCACACTCTGCCATCCATACCAATTTAAAAGCTATATGTTTATGCAGTGAGTTTAGTTCAAATACATTGCCTAGTTTCCAATCCCAATTTACACTTCACTTGACAGAGCTGCAGAGGGGTCAAGTGATTTGCACAAAGGTATACAAAAAGTTAGCTGCTCAGCCAAGAGTTAGGATCAATATCTTGACACACCCCCCCATTTCCGACCTCCCCATATAGCACTCAACACAATGCTGTAATAGTCAGAAACAGGGAGCAGAAGAAACAGACCTTGTAGCGAGGCAACCTACTTTTTTCCCTTCTTCTGGCATGGACAAATCATGTCCAGCTTCAGTTTGTACCACTGTTATCCTACATGGATCTTCCTTAGCACATGAAAAAGCTAACTTTAAAAAGCATGGGTTTTCATATGCCACTGAATCCTTCAGATTTAGTCCCTACATAAAGGGCCCAAAACACCACCTTATGCAAAAGCAGTGCTGTATCATGTTACTCGCTATAATCTCAAAGACCATCTAGATTTTTATAAAATCAAATTTAATTTAATAGGTTTCTACAATTACAGGATTAGAAACTCACTCTTAATCTACTGAATTGGAGAGAATTTCAAAGCTGTGGAAAAGCTCAGCTGATCCTAAACATCGCAAGGTTGGCCAAAGTACACAAAAATGCCATAGAGCTCCTAATGGCATTTCAAAAGTATGTTTCCCAACAAGTATCAAATCAAGACCCCCTCATGTTAACCCACTAACAAAATGACATTTGTTCAAATTGTAAATTGTAATGAAATGAGCGGTCCAGCTTGCTTCATCCAAATGTCTACAAATCAATTTGCTAAGATTTTAAAAATCATTGATTTATCATGATAATTTTCATCCTACAGAACACTTGCAAGTATTTTTTGTCCTACTCATTTGAAAATAAAGAATGTAAAGCAATCAAAAGCAAGCTCCAGGCACCTGCAACTCATATCAAGAAGTAAACTGACCTTTGGCAGGTTATCATCAAAAGAGCTTTAACTTGACCTCAAGGAGACAATCCCACTGAAATTTAGCAATAACAATGAACGCAGGCAGTCAAACATAACTAACAGTGCATTTATGGCAAAAACAAGTCATGCTTTACTAAAATGGCTTATCCAACCTTCAAAGTACACAGCATTTATTATTTTTTTTTGGCCAAGTTGATCAAGTGAAAATTCACTAAAAGTGAATTAACAAAGTGAATAATAAAAATAATTGGGGCCAGAGAAGGATAAAAGGGAAGAATGTGAAATTTAATGTTATCATGAGTAATTAGTATAAAATTTAGAAATCGCTCTGATGTAAAAATTTGGCAATATTTAAAAACACTACATTATTGTGAAATGTAAAGTTCTGATTCCTCTACAGTACTACATGTAAGGAAGCTACTTTTCTCTAACTTCCTTGAGTTTTATGCAGTTACAATCTCAGCCAGACAATGCAAGAGCCTAATTTATCTTCAATATATTATGCTAATACAATATCATGTGTTCTCTTGACTGCCATATTTGCTTAGACTTAACCTAATTATTAAGGTTTTATATAGACGTCTGTCTTATGCTGCTTGCTTTAATTCAATTATTTTTATCGAGTGAATGCTCTTCAAAGACTTAAAGTCTAGGAACCTTGTAAACACTTGTGTAATCTGTACCCTGCTGGGGCTGGCAGTGGTAATTTGTCAGTTTTATTTGCAGCAGGCTGTAACTAAACCTTGCCAGATGTAAATCATCTTTTTGTACTACTGCTTGTTGTTTCAGTTGCAAATGAATCTCATTTCTTAGCTTAACACTCACATCAAGAAAGCTAGAAGGTTCCAGGAAAACTTAGAAAACCCTAGAGTCACCTACTGCAAGGCTTATTATGCAGTTTAGCAACTGTTTAAGCTAATACTGAGCAAACAGATGAATGGTCTCTGTAGGCAAGTTTGGAGTGCAATCAGAACGTGTGATTGCAACAGAAAAGCATATTGAAGCCTCAATCTCGTCAACTTAAGCACCACCTGCAGTAACAATGGTGAAACATGGGTGACAACTCAGCCTAAATACATTTAATAAGAGTATGAGTGCCTAAATGGGAGAGTACTCTTTTTTCTTTGGTTGTTTTTTTTTTTTTTTTTCGG
>NW_009201115.1:0-36430 GCF_000690835.1 Fulmarus glacialis
ACCCAGCATCCAGCCAGGGTCAACCCACCGCAGGCTAAAATGAATTTAACGGGGAAAAAAGCCCAGCCTTGAGCTGCCTGGAGAATGGCTCACCCAGCAGACGATCCGGCCTCTCTAGGAGCAAACTGATCTGGAACAAAGCACATGGGAGGGTGAAAGATGGGGAAGAGCTTTTGCCAATTTGTTGGATCCAGCTAGCCAAAAATAATTGAAAAGCTCAGCAAGAGCCAGGGGCCAGGACCACTTTCCTCACCGAGAAGCTTTGCATCCACACGCTGCCCCACTCTGCTGGAAAGCAGGCTGCAGAGCTCGGCTTTAGCTCGGGCCTCCTGGGCTTCTCCTATCTCCTGCTCTGGGTTTGCCGCGTGGTTTTGGCAGGCCAGTGGCCACGGGGAACCGTTCCCACTGTGCTCTCAGCTGGAGACAGGCTGGAGCCACGCGGCTTTGATCCACTCTCCCATCTGGTCTGTGGGAACATGGATCAAGTTTGCAGCTCAAGCCTGTTTCTGGTTCCTTCATTGACCTTTGCACCACCGTGGGTGAAGGTCAGGAGCCTGGGGCAGGTGGGGCTGTTCCCCCCTGCACGTCGGCTTGTTAGCAAGGCCACTGGGACCACCGGTGGCGAACGGTGCTGTTCTGAAGAGCACAGCCCCTCACAGAGGGGGAAGAGGCTGCATTGTCCTGGGACACAGCCACAAAAGCGCTGCAGAGCCCTCTTGACACCTTGGCCTGTGGATCTGGCACGGAGAGGGCTACTGCCTCTCTGTCTTGACGTGGTCTCCAATCATCCTCCTGTGATACGTGGCCAAGAAGATGTCGTTGTCTCGGGGGCAGTCGTAGTGGCAGGAGCACACCTTGATGAACATCATCTTCCGCTGGAAGAAGTCTCCCTCGGGGCAGCGAAACTCCACCTCCACGGTGCTGGTGACGTACGGGGTGCAGCAGCGGCTGTCCGTGCAGCTGCCGCAGAACTTGGGCCGGTAGGAACGGGTGCTGGTGCAGCCCGAAAACTCGAAGTGGAGGCTCTGGCGTGGCTTTGGGGTCCGCACACACTTCTTCCCCTTCTAGGGAGAGAGCAGATGGGTTAACAAGGACATGACAATCAGACAGAAGGTCCACCTAGGCCTGTGCTCTATCTCCATCACTGGGCAATAGGACACAGAGCAAACCCTGTGAGACAGGCTCATGCCTGACAAGGACCTAACTAGGTTGTTCCTGGCATTCACGGTGTTGTGTTCCCTCTCCCCGAGCCCAGTACCTTGGTCTTCTCCACAGGGAAGTCGCAGGGCCGGACCATGCAGAGCCGGGTCTCCTTCTCCAGGCGGCACTGGGGGTTGTCGTTGGTTACGCGGGCAGAGATGCCCATGCCGCAGCTCTTGGAGCAAGCGCTCCACTCGGTGGTCTGCACCAAGCAGTTCTCCTGCAGGTTATTCAGCTCCGGCTTGTGTGCTGGATCCTCCCTGAAAACTGAGCCATGTGGAAGAGACACAAGGAAAGGTTCAGGGCTTGGGACAAAGCGTGGCAGCTCTGTGGCTGCTCCCAACTTGGTCTAACTCTTCAGAGACAGTTGCAAAGGTCTGATCCATCCTGTGAGCTACTCAGCCTCTCAGCAGAAGGAGGACGCAGGCAAGCACGGGGCCGTTTCCTACCACAGCCCAGCTCCAGCCAGTTCTGCTGCAGTATCAGAGGGGGTGCGAGCCTCCCCGCAGCATCACTAAGGTCTCACCTTAATGGGTCCGGAGTTCCAACACTTGGTACCCACACCTCAGTGCACAAAGTGAGCAATCACCACCAGTTCCAAACCAGACGTGACTTGAGGCCCCATCCCAACGGCAGTTTGGATCCACCCCTATCCCCCAGCAAAGAGCTCCCGGCCCCATCACATCTGCCCACCACTCACCCGCCATGGCTGTTTCGAAGCGGTTTTCCTCGCTGCCCTCCTCGCAGATCCACTCTTCACAACACTTATTGCGAAACTTCACCCGCCGGGGGTTGGGGCACTCGGGGGACGGCAGCCGCAGGTCGTCGGAAGATGCAGCCGATGGCCCCGTCCATGCAGATGCACTGCAGCTTGCAGGTGGGCTGGAAGCTCTCCCCGTTGTGGTAGATCTTGCCCAGCAGGTCACAGGTTGCACCCTCGTGAGCTGTGGTAAGGGGGAAGAGGAGAAGCTGAGAAGATGGTATGGGCTGGCAGCACGGCCGCTGCCTCAGGGGGTCACAGGGTTCCTGACAAGGGACAAGTGCCCACGGTCCATGCAGATGCACTGCAGCTTGCAGGTGGGCTGGAAGCTCTCCCCGTTGTGGTAGATCTTGCCCAGCAGGTCACAGGTTGCACCCTCGTGAGCTGTGGTAAGGGGGAAGAGGAGAAGCTGAGAAGATGGTATGGGCTGGCAGCACGGCCGCTGCCTCAGGGGGTCACAGGGTTCCTGACAAGGGACAAGTGCCCACGTGCAGACTCTCCCCGCTCTGCCATCCCAGTGCGGGAAGCAGCAGAAGTTGGCACATTTAATATTTGGCTCGCTGGACCTAAGGCTATTCCCGACACTGATTTTTGGAAGTTGGCTCCAGCCGTGCCAGACCCCCCAAAGTTCTCTAGAAAAATCTCTTCTCCACTTGGGTGAGCTACTAAGCGGGACTTTGTCTTACAGCTTGTAAACAGCCTGTTCTCCAGTCAGAGGTCTTCCTGCCCGGCTCAGAGAGTGCCCCAGTCAGTGGTGTTGTGCAAGATGCATTCCTTACACGACACGTGAGCCAGCAGCTTTGCTCCCCGTTATGCCCAGGAGACCAAAAGGCAACATTCTGTTACGAGCAGTTGGTTCCCCACATGTCTAAAGGTACCTACAAAAGGAAAATAACACTTCGGGTTTATGACCTTTTTGGCTCCTCTGTGATGCATGAATCTCTTCTTCCTTCCAGCCACAACTTTTTCTATTTCTCCTGTTCTGATCTCCAGATCTCTCATCTCCAGCCCTCCTACAAGTCTTTCACTCCTTCCCAATAAAACTTAAATGAGCAAAAAAGGAAACGCAACAATATCTGACACATAGGAGCAATCTTCAGTCTGCAGGTGCGACCAACACTCACAAGTTCTTACATCTGTATTAGCCAAAATTTTTCCAGTGGAAGTTTTCTAGCAGAAAACTCTTATTTGATTAAGAGTTTTGCAGGCAAGATCAATGTCAGAAATGTTTTCAATAGAAAAAACTGAAGCAGTTCAATTTGATATCAAAGATTTCCTTTATGCTCTTACAATAGCTCAACCAAAATACTTGTTGGACAGTTTCCATAGGGGGAAGCATTTTGCTCGGGTAATTATTTTAGATACTATAAAGGTCAAGATTTTGATATAATGGAAGTGGAAAGTTTTGACAGAGCCAAATGAGTATTCTGCATAACTCATGCAAAGTTTTGAGATTTTTTTAATTATTTTTTTTTCTTTCAGCCTGAAATGAAATGTTGAAATCTCAGAGTTGTTCACAGGAGAGAAATCCTGCTTTTGGACAGTTCTCATCAGCTGCTGCTTTCTGCAATCCTGACCCTTAAAAAACAAAAAACTCCATGCAAACCTCTATTGGGAAGTTACCAAAATGAAGGATTCTTGGCTGCTCGCAGAGGCTTACCAGGAAACCTGATCTATTTTCCCCTTAGTCCTGCTCGCCCATGGAACATTGTCTCAGACAGAAAGTGTTTGGACCAAACAAGGAGCGAGAGCCTCTTTCCATCCCACCTAGTCCTTGAGGGGACACAAATCCTTCCGGGCTGCTAATGCCTTGTTTCTAACCAGAGCTGGATCTCAACTTGCAATTCTTTTCAATGCCATTGGTATAAAAATACTCCTGTGCTCCTACTTAGAAGTTTCAAAATCCTCACTTTTTCCATCGAAGTGGAAGCCATCCACTTTCCCTCTACACAACCATTCATACTTATTTTTAAATCCTCTTTCACTGTTTTTTAGCCCAAGCCCTCTTCCTTCCCGATGAACTGATCGTGCTGTTCCCTCAGCAGCGCTCCTCCCCACCCAAGGAATGGCAGCCTGCTCGGGGGTTTTATTATGTTTTCAAAACTCAATCGTTTTGTCATGCTCTTCATTACCCTACAATGACCTCACTTTCCTGTTGACCTGATCCAATTAAAGCACCAAAACGGATTGCACCAGCGGAGTGAGACAGCTCTTTATTTACCAGCTCCGCTTGGCACTGCTGCCACCTCCCGCCTCCAAACACCACGTCCAGCCAGGGAGACTTTTGCCCTTTTCCACAGAAAATATGGCAGAACTCAAGTGAGCCGCTCCAGTCGCCGCAGCTCTGCCACCCACGCAGGCCACCCTACCACCCTTAGGCTCTCCTGCTCTAGAGTTACTATGGGATTGTCTCTACTCCAAGGTCTCTGCAGGAAGGGAAGAATTCCTCTGCAATACGTGAAATGTTACATACTGTGATAACCTTAAACAAATATACAGTAATTTTCACTCTGATGGTTCCTTTCCTGTCTCTTCTGATACAGCCTTCGGGCTGGTACCCAACCTAGAAGCTTTTCCCATGACACCTGAACACCTCCCTGCTCCTTTCTGCTCCCATCACATCTGTCTTAGTTGTATACCTCTAAGTCCTCTCTTCTCTATTCACAAACATTGATCTTTCCCATCATTTGATTCTTCACTCCACCTTCAGCTTCCTTCACTGCCTCCAAAATCACCCATGTTCCAAGCGACCAGTGTGGACATCACAAAAATATCACCTAAGGACATTACAGACCAAATCCTCAGTCCAATTTAGGGAGATATCCCGGTTTATGTCCATCTGGGATTTTTGCCATGAAAATCTTAATTTCTCATTTAAAGGCAGGAAGGCAGTTGTGGTCTTCAAGTCCGATTTTCTACACAGCAAGGATCTGGGACTCTCACTCCAAAATCTTTGTATCAAAACCATACGTCATGGTGAATACAAAGCACTGTCTTTAGAAAGATGTCCAGTCTTCATGTGAAGTCTTTGAGATGGAGACTTCTCCACACTCCTGAGTAAATTGTTCCAGTGACTTAGCTACCTTTACAAACATACACCTCATTTCCAGTCTTAATTAGGCAGTTTACAGCTTACACCCGCTGGATGTTATTACGCCTACGTTCACCTTATTAAGCTTCAATCATCAGCTCTTAGGTGTATCAATGCCTACAGAAAGTACTAGGAAGCTCATGTGGCTTCTAAAGATCACAATAACTGCGGGAGGAAAACTAAACAAATAACTTATAAAAACTTCTCAAAAGAAAGGAGAAAACACCTTCTACAAGTTAAATTCATTATTTAGAGTAAAAAAACCTGCATGTGATCCTGGCACTCCAAAACAGTGCAGTTCCACCCCGAATCCCTAACGCCCCTGCCTCGGGGGGTGCGAGGGGTACGGCTGCCCGAGCATTTCCAGAGATGCTGAGTTCAGTGGCTGAGTGCTTCCCAAAGCGTTCACATCAGCTTTCCAGCCCTCGTGTCTTCCTGACTATTTTGAAAAGCTTGAATTAAAAAAAATAGTCAGCTCCTGGCAGAGACGGGGCAGAGGAGTCTTGTTTTTAAACAAAGAACAGGAGCCTGAGGAAATATTTTTTTTTTCCTCTACACCAAAATAATTTTTGCATGCTTTAAAAATAGCTACTAAACAAAAAAAGTAAAAAATATTTTTCTTTTCTGGCTGAAAAGAGGCAGCAGGAGAGAAAACAGGTCTGCATTTGTATTTACCTGGCTCAGTAATTCTCACGTTCTACATATACACTATTTTGCAAACGAGTTGTTCAGCTCTTTCCACCCACATGCTAAAGCCAGAAATACGGTACGCCTCTTGCATGTAAGCAGTCGAGTGCAAAATGCCAATCTCCAGTGCAAGGCAGTGAGATTTTGGGTGAGATTTTCCAAGCAACTGTACTTTCCAGTAAAAGTCCAGATTGCTGATATTTACCCACAGGCGCTACAGGGCTAGAGGATGTCTCCTAACAAATGTCACGGGAACAAACCCCCACTCGTGCCTTTGGAAACATCCTTCGCTGCAAGAGGAAGTAGGTTGCGTGTGTATCGGTATCAGTGAATCTGTTGGCTCGCAGGGCTGGCACAGATCTCACAACGTGATGCTGGATGAAGCTCCAAGCACTACAGGAAATTCTGACGATGCCGTGGGTTTTCTGGGAGGTCTGCAGGCAGAGGGCTGAAGGGGCCACGAGAAAACCGCATAATAACAGAACATACAGCTCTCACCTAAGCAGATCCCGCTGCCTCTGTGGATTTTGGAGAAGTCGCAGTAGAGTCCCTTGTGATGATCGCAGGGTTTCTGCAGGGAACAGAGCTCGCCAAGCTGCCTGGCACACACCTTGCAGCAACCACAGGCATCCAACACGTGGCTGGTGCCAGCGGGGCACTGCAGAGGCTGGGAGGGACACTGGCATGGATACGTGCAGGCCTGCGGTTCTACCTGGAGGGCAGACAAGCCATGGAGAGAATGAGTCTCCCGCAAGCCAGCCAGGCAGAGAAATAAAAAACACGATTCTGCTTCAAGCACAGACATCCCATCGCAAGGAGGGAAAACCGACTTTGCCCTCCACTGGAGAGCCCTGCTGCAGGGGATGTGCGTGCAGCCCCCCAGGACTTACAAGACTAATCTTTTTCTCACCCCTAACTCATCTGGAGCTCAAGGAAAAAAAGATGGCTCTGGGAAGCAGGGCCAAAACAAACAGGACAAGCAGTAGCTTGGAGTCCCATGCGCAGCTCAGCCCTCCGCTCCCCTGGAAGCAATAAAATGGTAATTATTAACAGTAAGCAACTCCCAGCTCTTACATAGCACTGCTCAGGAGAAAACATCAAAGCACTCTGCAGCAGCATCACCAGACCCAGTCCAAAGGTGGAAAAAGCGAGGCGCATAGTGAAAGGACTTGCCCAAAGTCAGCCAGCGCTGAAAACTGACCCAAAGTCTCCCGAGCCCCATTTTGTCCTCTGGATCTGATACTTTCTTCGTTATTCCCAGAGATGTGCCCTCTCCTCTTCCCTTTCCAGGGAAAGCAGCGTAATCAACCTTCCTTGGGACCTTGTGAATCTACAGCTGCCCCGCTTGGTAGTATTTCAGAAGTGCTGGCCACCTCTTGGAAGCCACCCTTAGCTTTTATGCCACTTCAGATGCTAAGCAGAGATCAGGCTATGTCTGAAGGAGGGTCACCTTCTCCGGAAAACCCAGGATGTTTCAAACACTCCAATAACTCAGTCTGTGGTATCCTTGTCCTGAGTCAGCTTGGAGTGAACACACTAGCCTCAGCTCTGTACGTGCCCAGATTTGGGCAAGGTGTAAAACCACGACTGAGAAAGGTGCAGAGCATATGGTCTGGAAAGATCCTCTTATACCTCCTTAGAAACATCAGTGTGCCAACTCTAGCCTGGTTTTCTTTTCAGCTTCTGCCCACTAAAATTCTCCAGGTAGTTCAGAGGGATGCAAGAGCACTGCTCCAGTTTGCAGTGCTCAGATGCCGCGTGCTGCTAGACACGGGTCAGCTCCCACCCCAGGGGCAGCTGCTGCCACGGGGCTGATACAACTCTTGCGTGTAGATGATGCCAGCAAAACGCTTTGGGATCCTGTGTTGCTGTGAGCTGGGGTGAAGAGGAACGCAGCCGACAGGGCAGACCCCTCCCAGCTCCGCTGCCAGACCCGGCCACTGCCACCCAGGGAGAGGGGCTGCAGCAGCTGGAAGGAGCCTGGGGGCAGGCGGGAGGGGGAAACACCTGGAACAGAGGCCAAAAAAAAATCTTGCTACAGCTCTGTTTGCACTTGCTATATCCCATCCAGCCCTTGCTTGTGAAACAGCTTCCTTGCATATTGTGTTTGTCACCAATAACAGTAGTAAAACTTTTCCAGCTGTTTTGACTGTTGCTCAAAACAGCTGCTCTGACTTTAGCTCACATGGGGTTAGAGGACGCCAGCTGCTTTGTACTTCTGTAACAATCAGCACAGTATGGTGTAGGACAGGGATCAGTCTAAATCTTAACTCACAAGTCCTCCCAGAGTCTCACCCCGCTCAGCAGGCATCAGCATAATTCTCCTTGAAAACTCTTAGTGCAAAGTATTTTGGAAACAAGCCCCTCCTGCCTGTAGCCCAGCTGTTCTCAGACAGCAGTCCTAGGGCCACTCGCTGGGAGCTGGCATGTCACAGGGATCTCTTCCTGACTGCTGAAGTGCATTAAAAGAAGCTAAAAATACAGAAATGCTTTCCTACTGTTTTTCATGTATGCAATTGCTGCAGCTGCCAAAAGGACGTGTTATTCAACCATGGATGAGTGGGTGGGGGGTACATGAGATCATAGAAGAGGCAAAGCATTCCTAACACAGGACCTATATTAAGATGCAATCCATGCACTTAAAAAAAATAATGACAACAAGCATTTTCCAATGCAGTGTCAGCCACAGGCCATATAAAGAAACACTCTCAAAATAGCTCTCCTACTGAAAAACAAACCAAAACAACCTCTTTCAGGATAACAGAGAATGCAACAGAATTAAACCCAACTCACCCAAAGGTGAGTTTTCTTTCTCACCTTCATTAATCAGTGGTGTTTATTTCCCTTAATAACTCACCCAAAGAGACTAGACCACCTGGTTTTACCTTCTGTTCACAATCAGCCTCACTTCCTCACTATATTATGGCTGCTTTTCAGCACAAGAACATCTGGATTCAGATCTCTGACGTACCAGAGACCTGCTGGGTGACTCTGCACCCCTACCTCTTCTGTGCCTCATTTCCCCCACCTGTGAGTACAAGCACGGCTTAAAAGGCCCAATTCATCCGTATTTGCAGGGCTCTTTTCAATACTTTGAGATTTTCCAATCAGTCAGCTCAGACATGCCTCTTTTCATCACCCAGTCCACCTGGCCCCAGGGTGTGTTGGGCTCCTGTTTGCTTGTTTTATTATTGAGCAAAGTCAGCTCGTGCTATTTATAACTCCCGCTCCTCTCATGAGCGCAAGAGAGGAGAGAATGATCTGAAATCTTTCTTGGCTCATGCACACTCAACAGTGAGCACTGAATAACTGACTGGTGAGGGGAACTTCTTGAGTTGGGAACAGCTGGTAGAAAGTCAACGTTGAACCAACTTCCTAGAGTTCTCCATTACTTCATTTGCTTTCACAGCAATTTCAAATAGGCTAAATAATGGATTATGTTGGATTTGCATGGATCACCCTCTACCCTGCGTTATTTTTAAGGGCTGCTTCTAGGAGTTGTTTCACTACAGTGTCGAAACTGCCCAAACTGTCCCAAAGAACTGCAAGGACTGCATTCAGGGCTTTGCTACAGACCCATATGTATCACAAAGAGCAGCATTTCCACATAACGTGCCACCGACCTGGGTACAGAGGGATTCAACTTAGAGAACATTTAACTTTCTTCCCCTCTGCAGAAGGGTCTGTCCCCGAAATTACACTTTTACCTTCACTAAGCAGGATCCTAACTTCAAGTTCACTACAGTCTTGACCTTGTTTCTGTTGAGGTTTGCAGTGCGTCTCTGTGAACTTCGAGAGCAGCAGCACAGAACCGGTATTAGAGATCAAGGCTATAGATTTAAGAAAGTGCTAAAACCTGGAATATTAGCTCTCCCTGCTCCTGCTTTGTCAGCAGCTCTCGTATCGATCACAAACACCATGTGGGAATCTGCCACTCCCAGGACCCCTGAGTGATAGCCAAGCCACAATGGGAGTAAAAACAATCTGACTAGAGGATTCCCTTGCCTGTGCTCCATACGTGTTCTCCACCACTGACTCCCAGGTCCCATCTGCTCAACTGACAAGCCAGAACAGGCTTCCTCCCAACTGCCAGCACCGAACCCAGTTACCTAGGGGGAAAGAAAAAGTGAGAACGTTCTTCCTGCTTCATATTCACATAAAACCTCTCCCCCCTACGCCCTCAGGAAGGCACGAGTGGGGAGACACGAGCTCACACCACTGCAGCAGTTCTCTGGCATCGTCAGGACTTCTCATTCCTGATCAATGTCCACATGAGCCCAGGGAACCAGCTAAGAGGGCCAAGCCAAAGAGGATTTTTAAAATGCATTTGGGCTCATGACTGCATTCAAAGGGCTGGGAAAGGAGTGTTTTTAAGCTGAGCTAGCTGTTTGCAAAGTGCTTTGGGAGCCGGGGGTTAATGCTGCAAGGTAGAAGTAATACAATAAACACGTAACTGGTTCTCTTTCACGCTCCAAGACTGGTAGCAGATAAAGCAGTCAAAACACAGCTAGTCACATACTCCAAACACTGAATTATCACAGATAATACCTGCTCTCTCTCTATCACAGGCTCTCAAGACACCTTCCCAGGCTGCTGTAGCACATTGTACAACAGCCTATTACAAGAGACAAGAACCACTACCCCCATTTCACAGAGAGCGGAGGCACGGAGACTTGCCTAGGCTGAGCCTGGCAGAGCTGAACATAACTCCCAGCCATCCTGGTTCTACTCTCACCTCTGAACAACACAGGAGGCAGATTCAGGAGCAACAGCTCTCGTTTCCTTGCTCGATCCACTAATCATCACTCAGAGCTCAAAGAAAGTCAAAAGTCCTATTTCTAAGGCAGTCAGCAGGTTTAGAGAAAATGACATCATCTCAGAGTAATAATAAAGTGTCACAGCGGTGGGATTCGCTGCTATTGTTTATATGACCAGTATGATGCTGCCAAAGCTGGGTCAGTGCAAGAAACAAGACGACCATCCCAAATCACAGAAGTTACCCTTAGATCACAGTAGTGTTAGGTGCACAGGACACCTTTTCCGGCAGGAAAGGGGCAGGCACATGCTGCGTGCTGCCAGGAGCGATCAAACAGACCTTATCAACCAGAAGTTTATTGCATCTATCAGCACAATAAGCTTGACAAGGTGCAGTGGCTCTGTGAACCTGATTTCTTCACTGATCCAAAAGGCACTTACTGCAATTTAGATACATTAATGACTGCAGCAATGTTCCTGCTATTAATGGCACTGTGATAGCACACAAAAGTCCTAAGCAGAATCAGCTGCTCTACCAAGCACTTGTATTAACACAAAAACAGGCACGAATCCCGCTCTGGAGAGGCTGCAGTTTAATTTCCCCCTCAGGATCACTGTTTTTGGGAACACATGGGTGGATTCAGTGGCAGCTGGGGAAGGATGGTGATGGTAAGGACCTGGGATACGAGACTTTTATTTCTTGCAGTGACATAAATTCAGTGACTTCACCTCTCTCTGTTCTCCTCTCCCCCCTTGTAAACCAGGGCTGGCTTCTAGCTCACAAGAGTGGAGTGAAATAAAATCCATTCACATTTGCCAAGAGCTTCGAGATCCGTAGATGACAGGCATTACGCGCAGTGCAGCTCCGAGCGTGATTTAGTTACACGGTGCATTTGCATTGCTCTGCTAACAGCCAACCTTCTCTCAGAAACCTTTGGAGGCAGGTGGCAGCTGGGAAAAGTTATTCAGCCTAAAGTATTCGCATGCATCAAAGCAAGAAGCTGTAACACCCAGCTAGCAAACAGAGCTGCTGCAGTGCAATACATACCCAGCCAGGAGCAAGGAGGAGGAGGAACAGGGTCCAGGTCACTGTCCCCAAGTTGCCAGACATCCCGAGTAAAGGGAAGGGAGGGGATTCAGGCTGCTGACTGACTCACTCCTTCGGAGTTTCTCGTCTCTCTTTGGAGAAAGTTGCACACCAGCTCCTCTTTAAATAGCCTCCTGGAGGGGGCGTGCCCCGCACTTGAGTGACAATCTGGAAAGCACGCTGAAATGGGTGCAACAAAAAATGTCCAAATTCCAGGGAACATGAGCAGATTCCTGTGGTCCTGGCGGTTACAGGGCTGCCGGCGCAGCCTGCAGCTTGGTTACTTTCCACGTGGGTAAATCAAATCCCAGTAAAAGCAGGATTATTATTTTTTAATTTTTCCTCTTTTTAACTCCAAAAGTATGAAGCCTGGGACAGCTGTCTTGACACAACCAAAAAACTACATCCATTCCTTTTTGGCTGCAAGAGCTGAGGACTTAAATAAGCAGAGCTTTGTGGTGCTCGATGTTTTTCCTTTGAACAGGAGGGAGAGATGGAAAGTTCAGCGCTGTTAGGCGCAATTAGGTACCATAATTGACCGTGCATCACCAGCGCTTGCTGCTGCCAGCTCCGAGAAATGAAAGTTTCATGACTATAAAGACTGCTGTCTGAACTCCTGCAACGAGGAGCTGCTTGTTTTATGAGGCAATGAAAAGCTACAGGGTGAAGGTTATTGACAAAGGACAGCAGTTCCCTGTAGTGCTTTATTTGCGCCTCGGGATTGATGCAGGATATCACACATTTTTATCTCAGGGCATGATCTTTTCTGTTTGCTGCTGAAATACAGAACCAGGCTTCTGCACAGCCTGCACAAGAAGACCTTTAGAATATGAAAGAGTTGTTTTGTGTATTAAAAGAGTCGTTTTGTTTATTCCCAAACAGCAAGTGGAATGCTGCCATGGAAAGATGAGGAGAAGGAGTGCAGCAGAGGGCACTCTTAGTCCTTGCTGGCCTGGGGCGTGACAGAGCAGGGTACTGGACAGGAATCCTCTGTGCCGCACATGAAGTGACCTTAAAAAGATGGAGCCATGCCTTTGAGTCAGGGACCTTTCCAGGGTAGAAGTAGTGCAAGATTTATGTACTTACTTTGGGCCAACACAAAGCAGGGGGGGCAGGAGCACATGCAGAATGCACTGTGCCATGCAGTCCCTATCACGTCCCAGCAGAGTGTGTTGGGAAGTAGGACAGAAGATGAAGAAAAATATAGGGAGTGCATAGGGAGTTGGGTCATTTAAGTTCAGCCTCCTTCCTTCCTGCCTCCAAGTGTAGGGCATCCTAGCTGGGAATCAAGCCCTGCATTTTATTCAGGTCCTTTCAGGTCCCTGGAGACACCAGATCAGCCTCCACACTCTCTATGCCACTGTTTGTCCACTGCTGAAAACAGACAACTCTGACTCTTAATTAATTAGCACTTGGAAAGCCCCTTGGGATTTGGGGCTGGAGAGCATTAGCACAGTGCAAACCACCTCAGATGCACCTCCTTCTTCTCCTCTTCCATAAGACGAGGGATTTCACAATCATTTCTGTAACAGCTACCTCTACTAATGTCACAATGAAGGATTATGTCTCCACACAAAAGATTTAATGTACTGGAGGTGGTATAAACATCCAGTGCCCTAGAGCAGCTCGGAGCTAAAGGCAGTCTAGCTGGATATACATTCCTTCCCCTTTTGGAAGGCTTGGCACCTTAAACTATGTTGTCGCCTAAAATTAGCTGCTCACATTTTGCAGGACATTCTCCCACTGCTCATGAATAAGACAGGGATAGTGTGCTACACACCTCTGTTCTCATTTTCTCACACAGCAAGAATATAAACCACAGCTGAATTCCAAACCATATGGGGCATTTGTAGGTGTTATATTTGTGCCTTTTTAAAAGGACAGTGCTTAATGTATGGCTTGATTCATACATTGCTCCTTGTCCAAAAAGCAGCAGTTGCACCTTGAGCCATGATCTTCCAAATTCTGCTTTCAGAATTTCTTTTAACCTGCTGCATGACCTCAAATGAACTGTTCAACCAAAATCATAACGCTCACTCACCTGTCAGGAGTTTTGTGGGGAATATTCAGCACTAAACCAGCATTATGATGGCTGATTAAGTTTTCAACCTACAACAAAAATAAAGAATAATTCAATTATAAAACATCCTTACCAAGCTGCTCATTATCATCCACCTGAATGCTTTCATCTTCCCAGAACAGTAGCAGAAGTAAAACGTACAGAGTTGCAATCCTGCTCATCCTTCAAGCCACCTTAGCTCTGCCGTGGCCAGCCAATGGTCTCCCCTGCCTTGCCAAGAGACGAGCACCTGGATCCACTCTAGCTCATTTACTGGAACCAACAGAACCAACATCTTGCACGAGTATCTTCACTGCAAAGTGCCAGGAGCAGTGCCAAGCCCTCCGTATGAGGGTTTCTAGGGACAGAGGAGCCCACTTTGCCTCTCGGAGCCCAAAGCAAGTCTGCCACAAAGGCACCTTTCTACCATAAGCTGAAAAGAAAGTAGAGGAGCAGCAGAACATGAAGGATGATGTTAGGGAACTCCTTACACCCATGGTCCAAGATTTTCTTAGGGCACTGTGACAACAAAAACTACCCCTAATGCTAGCAGCTGAACTGTTCACCCCACTGGACATGCCACTTGCCAAGAAGCAAGAGAAGAACATGAAGGTTGAGTGACTCAGAATGATCAAAGGGAGGAAACACCCAAGTTAACACCGATTTGCATCTCTTCTTTTTGCCTGAGCTGCCTCAAGTGAAGGGATAAAGATGTCAACACTGCTTAAAATCTCCCCCAAGCAAAGAATAGTGGGTGTTTAATTCACCTTGTTACGTTCTTCTGGGTTCACTCACCATCCCCAACCAGTGGCTTTCCTGAACTTATAGTAATTTAAAAAATAAGACATTTAGATAATTGCTAAAAATCATGCAAGGCTAAAGAATAAAATTAAGGCAAGCACACACATAGTTTTTTGGCTCAGCGTGATCTCTCCCAGTGGCACTCTGCCTGCAGAAGCCAAAATAAAAAGCCGGTACAAGCAGCATAGTAAAGAGAATCATGCTCACTCAGTCCTCAATGACTTCAAAGCTGTCCCCTGTCTCAAAGCTGCTCGGTCGTCCACAGGACATGCTGGTGGCTCTCAGGGCTGCTCCTTACAGGAAGGTTTCCATTCTCACAGCTGGCCAGACTTAGCAGAAGTCACTGTTGGAGTGGATCACACGCAATCACTCTAATTTGGCACTCTTAACTTTATTAGCCTCACTGAAATTATATCAAACATAAATTTGGCCCAGCAGAGATGGTGAGGTTCATCCAGCTAGATGGTTTGAAACACAGGAATTTCATTTCATTGTTCATTACCCAGCTACTGATGCCTGCTTGATGCATCCTGCTCACATGCTCAGGCTAAACTGATTGCCAGATTTGGGGCCATGAAGGAGTCCTGTCCCCTGCTTTTTGCCGCCTTCTGTAGGCTGAGGATAAGATGCAATTCTTAAGATTGGCTGGGTACTTTCATCCATCTTCCCCCCTGATGATACAAGGCTGTGAGACATAAGTGACACTGTTGATTTCTCCATCTGCAGTATATTACTAATAAAAGAACAAAACCCATCAACGTCCATCAAGGCTGTAAGTTTGCTGCAGGGTTGGGAAGGAGTTCTGCAGGTCCGTGTGCCTTGGGGTAGGACAGGTGAGCAGTCTCTGAATGCTTTTGGGCTAAACATGGTTCCCAGAGACTTAACAGCTGAGATGGTCTCTTCCAGACCCATGTTCCAGTTCAAGTTCAGTGCTAATTCAGCATCTGCCTAGAGGGACATTTGGGGTCAGATTCATGCCATCTAATCCTTAGGCACTTAATTAAGGCATCTACATTAGAAGCCTAATCTCTCTAGGCTCTCTTTATAATCAGTGGAGAAGGACCGAAGCTCCTGAACTGCCTTCTGACGGTCCCTATCTCCATTGCTCCGTACCTATCAGTTGTATCACGATGCTAGTTGCTGTAAATTGTCAAGAGAAAGTGTCATATAAAGGCAACACCAGAGCTCAGTGAAGGCTAAATGCTACAGCATATCTGACTCCAATCTGGGTGGGAAAGGCTACCCTGCCCTGAGGACGGAAAGGGCAGGAAAAACCACCCCTCCCCACTTCAGCACAGACTTGGGATGAAATCCTGACTGCATGGGAACACCCACTGGCTTCAGCAGAGCTAGGATTCCCCTCTCCATCTGGCTTGCCAGATACTGCAGCCCCGAGGGCTTGTGCCCATCATTTAAGGGATGTCAAGCAGGGAACAAATTTCATCCCTGGCTGCAGAGTTCACTAATGAAGTCTACAGTTATTTTAGTTCTGGGAGTAACACTCCATTGTATCCGAGGATTTATTGTGAAAAAGAAGCCTATCAAGGGACGCAAAACTTGGGATGGGTGGGGTGCCTGTTGATGTCCTTATAAAGGAAGTAAATATATAAAAACACTCTTGGCATCACGAGTTCGGAAAGAGCCAGTGCTTAGACACGGAGCTTGCCAGCAAAAGCACACATTCTCTTCTGGAAAAAAAAAAATGCCCCCCTGGAGTCTGATCTTGGCAGGAGGCAAAAAGCCAGTTCTGCAGCTTACCAAAGAGTGTGCAACCAAGGGCACCCAGAGGGGCTACCAGGAAAGACACTAAACCCCATTTATCAATGCATAAGATTCCCGTTTCACAACAGGTGAACAGTAAGAAAGTCAACACTTCCAAGGACATACATGCAAGAAGAAGCCTTCCCAAAGCAGAGTACCGCAGGTGTTGAGCTCTTTGCAAAAACTAGGCCTTGGTTTTGGAAGCAGAGCACTTGACAGTCTTCTCCCTCCCTTTTGCCCTGTTCCTGCTGTTGTGAGAAATCTGGCCTTTCACCCCAACCCGGGGCACAGCCAGCTGGGAGGCTTTCAGGCCAGCTAGGACAACTCTAATTATCTAACCTGACTTTTTGCCTAATGCAGGCTGGAGGATTTTGCCTAAATAATGCACAAGATCCTACAAAAAGGGCTTCTGTGACCAGCTTCTGTATTCTGCCTCCTGGCAAGTTACAACCAGCTCTAAATGTGGCAAAGAGGCAGAAGTTCATGCACGGACCAGGTCCTGCACTAGAGCTCTGGGGAGCCTGACCTAACACCCAGCCCTGCTGCAGACCCCCTGCGAGACCCCACGCACACTGCACTGGCCGTAACTACAACCCCTTCAAAGAGCGGTCAAGAAAGGGCTGCAATAACACCTTGTTCCCAGACCTGACCATGCCTGGAGGCAGCGTGGGCTCTGCAGACATGTCCAAGGGCACAATCTGCGCCAGGCGTGCTTGTGCAGGCAGGTGCCCCAGGATCCCTGGGGCTCAGCTTCCAGGTTACTGGTCCATGCAGAAAATCAGACCTCGAGGGCAATCCAGACAAAACTGCAGGCAATCACTCTGTACCTCAAGGTTTGTCAAGGTGCAATACCTATTACCTGCAGACCAGCACAGGTCTCCATGTGATAGTGTGATCTTCTGAGACCCTTAACAACTGCAAAATTTGGATACAAATGTGAGTCACCATCACAGCCAGGAGCATTTGTGCCAAGGCATTGGCTTGCACAGAACTGTAGGAGGAACAGGCCCTGGGAGGAAACAGTCAGCTGCACCCACCTGTGAAATGGATGCTTCCTTGGGTTTTTCCACTTCTTAACTTACTGCATGCTTAATTATCCTGAAGGAAAACTGCAGGGAGGGAGGGTATGTTTAAGGTGGACTTGGGCAGGCTCATTTAAGGAGGCCTCCTCATCTAGAGGACTCCTCTGGTGCACATCTCTGATGTATCTGAATAGCACTCTGTCTTTTAAGGGATTCGGTTGTTACAACACCTGCACAGATGTGGCACAAAAGGACATGCTCATGGTAAGATGGCTTGTGAAAGAGAAGGGACTAATGTGAGGTCTCTCTAGTAACAGGCTACTGCATTAACCACTGGGCTCTGCCACCCCCTCAATAAGCAGCCACTCTGCCATAATTACCAGGAGCTTTTTCTAATGCATAAGCCAGGCACTGCTGTCTCTATACAGCCATATCTGAAAGGGTGCAAGGTAGAATTCTCCACCAGATCCCATCTCTCCGCATCACCTAAACTCAAAGGATCTCTGCCCTAAAAATCCAGGACTCAGCCCCTCAGTCAAAATAACTCTGCTGAAATCAATAGGTCTTCCCTAATTTATACCAGCTGCACATCTCACACAGACTCAACAGGCAGCAACAGGTCCCTGAGCTCTGCCAGGCTGGTAGGACCCGCAGGGGTGGGTGGCCTACCAGGACTTGTGTGTATCTCTCATTAGGGATATGGGATTCCAACAGGAGTCTGCCCACACCTTTCCCATTCAGGTCTTGGAAAAATTCCAGCTCATTACATGGAATCAGTGAATAATTTAGGTTGGAAGGACCCTTAGGTCATCTGGTTCCTCCTGCAGCCGATCCCAACGCAGAGGATAGAGAAGAGGGATAGACTTTGGAGACCAAGAGAGAAGTGCAGGTCAATGGGGTCTGCAAGTTCAGCAAGGCAGTGCTCTTGCCAGCCTGTTCCTGTATGGCACAAAAGAATCTCAGCACATGAATCTTTGATTAGCTTTCTAGCCTCTGGGGCTGTAATTGTGAGCCAGTCTTAATACAGGGCTTGCACCTTTACAGAGGCAGGGACTTCTCTCAGCTGAAGGTAGTGTTAACCTTGTAATGTAATGCAGACACCTTTGAAATTAGCTGTAAGCCAACTACTTCACTGCTGATTAAAGAACATGATCTTTAATGAAGGTCTGCACAAACTGATGCAAGTTACACACTGATGAAGAATAATGCGTGAATTGTTAAGCATCAGACTTTCACTTACATGTTCTTAATTCTTTATTTTTGTTACCGACACACATCTATGAGGTTGATCTTTCATATTTGGATTTTTTCATTTGTTTCCTTACTAGTAGATTTTTTAGAAGTTTCACATCACAAATGTTTAAGAAAAGACAAGTCCTAAGCTCCATGAATAGCCTTGTTATAAGAATGGCATCATTTTACACAACATTAATAAGGAAATAGTCTGTATTTGCAGCCAGCATTGCCTTCAGACAGACCGAACTCACACAAGCTGAGGAAGACGAAATGTTTCAGCAGGCTGCGACCTGCGCGAGGTCTCTAGTGGGGCTTTCACATGAGCAGAGTCAGTGCCGTGCTCCTGGGCCCCAGCAGCGGTCACCCACTCCTCTGTCTATATGTTGGATGATGTGTGCTGCTTCTCAGCACCTGGTGCTTCTCGCCTCCCCCAGCCCCTTGTCCTAAACAACTGCCCTAACAATCTTCCCCAGAAACTTGTGTGGTGTTAGAAACCCTCTTGATAAATTTAGAGGTGACAGTTTTATTAGCTAGTAGTGGAACATTATTAGTTCTGCCTACAAACGCTGCATTTTTTCATACCATTTTATGTACAGGTACAACAGCATTACTGTTACAAACCTGCTTAAGTTTTTAAGTTCACTTAAAGTTCAGAACCTTTATTTTCAGTATGGCTTTTGCCATACTGTCTTTTAAATACCCTGTTGCTGGTAAAGCAACCACTATGACAGATTACTAAAGCTTTTACAGTTTAGGCCATTTTACCCCAGAGATGCAGCAACAGATGTTTTCAAACAAGTTTTACAAAGCCTCAGTCTGCTGTTGTTGTTGCTGTTTTAAGGAAGTTATTTGAACCAATAATTTTCATCTCTATAGTTTAAATTGTTTCACCCTCAGAAGCATGATGTCATCTGGCAACAGAGCTGCACAGAGATGTGTTTGAAAGCAGACTTTAGGTGAATAATACTCACTTGTTTTTTTTTCCAATCTGATCCCTGCAATACAGCCACGAGTCAGGTAAAAGAAAAGCTGTAGCTGGTTCAATTTCTTTGCCAGGCAAATAGCCCCAAATCATCTTTACTCTAATGACTCTTTATGCAGTCATTTCACAATGTTCTCCCTTGTGCATTAGACTGGAAATTAATGACCTGCCTGGCAGAGATAGGCCAAGCTGTTAAGTTTAGAGGCTCTGTTAAAAAACCTTGGGGATTCTCCAATTATTACAATTTTGAGCCCAAAGTGTCCTGACCTTGAAAAGGGGATAGGTAAAATGAAAACTATGGAGCCTGGCTATGTTTCAAGGTGGTAAGGAAAAAAGGGTTTTCCTGCCAGGGCAGCTCTTGGTCACTTGGCGCTCAACACCTTCAAAAACCACAGAAAGATTCTCAACTCTGGCATTAACTGTTAGAGCTCTGTGTGTCCCTGATGTTTCAAGTGCGAAATAACTAACCAGCTGCATAGACTCACCAGTATCATTGCCTTTCCGCTAAAACAGTGAAACTTGCCCTCTCCATGTGCAAGTCCCCTGGCCTGGCGAAGTTCCTCCTCTGCTATGCTCATCTTCCTTCAGAGGAAACTGTGAGGGCCAGGACAAAGCTCAAATGCCTGACAGCCCTGCAAGCCTGTTCATTCTGCCCCAAACAAGGAGGGCTGGCAGGGCCGTGTGGATCCCTTTCCTAGAACAAAGGAAACAAACAAAATTACTTCCAGCTTCTCAAATTCTTCTCAAAATAATATGTCAGCTTAGTCTGTACTGCTATCCCGTAAAAAGAGTTTGGAGAAACAAAAGGAATGAGGCAAAATCCCATGCTCGCACTGGGGCTGTTCACTTTACCAGAATGTACATGGGAAAGAGCTTGCGGTGCTGTTTTAAGCCCTAGGTGTATTTCAAGGGGATCTCAGCTGAAGAGGCCAGGGAAGAGTCCAGGCTGTGCTGACTCAGAGGGGAATCCCATGAACCAGCCCCAAGGATATAAGACCCTTCTTCATCTTTCACATGAACTAAAATTAGAGTTGAAAGAAAGAATCTTGTGGCCCGCAACAAACGGACCTCAGGAACAGAAGCATGAGGTTAATTTGACAGTGCACTGATATAACTAAAGCCAGAACTTTACCCCTAGCATTCCTGTGGCAACCACACAGTGATTATGCTAGTCCCTGGTTTCATCAGAGAATGATTTCAGCTGGCAGTGGGGCTCAAGTGATGTGTTCACTGCAGGATGAACTTCTGAGGTTATATACACAGTGCTGGCAGTCACTCCTTCTCTGATCATTTTGAGACTAACTTTATGGATAGTCATCCCACAGCTCAAGCAAAGTGTTATGAGGTACAGAGGAACATTTAAAGCAGCATTGTTGTGATCGGCAAGGCTTTCACGTTCCAAAAAGATTACCGAAACATTCTGCCTGGTCAGTGAAGCTACTGGCTCTGTGCCTTTTCATCAGCAGCAGCTGGTCTTCAAAAGGAGACATAAGCATCCCTGCTAAGAGTGAAGCCACAAGAACAGCAGGCAGAGAGCCCAACCCTGTCTGGAGGGGGGTTGCCACAACCCCGGTCTGTGGAGCCATGGTAGCACCAGGTTTCGGTGACCTGGTTTTGGACTCAGATCTGTGAGCTCAAGACCAAACCCATTCTCCCTTCTCAGTCTTAAGGCCCGAAATAGCATTTACTGCATGCCCCCCCAGCGGGCTTGGCTGGCTGCTGGTGCAGCTTGTGCCAGTGTCTGCTCAGCTCTTTCCCACACTCAGAATCTCATTTCTGCTGTTCCACAGGCTACAGCATAACTAGCCTTTAGGGGAGACATGTCAGTGCCTGCAAGCTCGGTCTCATCTGCTGCCATGAGCTCGGTACAGCCTCTCCTCCAAAGCCAGCGCTGGGAGGTCATCACTTGCCTTGGGTTCGAATGCCAGAAATACCCAACTCAGCAGAGTTTTCTGGCTCAAAAGCTGCCACTTCCATAGGAGCCTCTGGGGAGGGGAAGGGATAGGCTTTGCTTCATTGTTTTGTTTTTAAAGTAGCATACTCTCATCCTATTTTTGTACCAGGGTTGTTTTAATTGGACAGCTCTAAAGCTCTTTGCAGCTCATTCAAAAGGAGGGAGAGAGAGCAGACCCTTTAGTTTTACCCCTTCCCTACAGAGGGATTGTTGCTGTTCCAAGTCTTCCCACCTAGTGACTTATCAGACAAAAGGGAGAGCCCTTGATCTGTGCCAATGTCTCCAAAGTGACGTGAGGCACACAGCAAGGAGACAGCGTGAAACGGTTTTCTGTCTTCTCCCTTTGAGTTGCCTCCTGAAGTCATTGTGCCCGGTGAATACCACTGAGGAAGGTGACTGGCATGGCAGGAGGCAGGTGTAGGACGTGCACACAGCATGCTTGGCAAGAGGTGGCTGACTTGTAGCTAGAAGACAGAATAGAGCAGCTCAGAAAAAGGCACCTTAAAATAATCTTGTCACTCAAATCTCTCAGGTGAGGCCACGAAATGAGCTTGGGGAATGGCAATTTCCATCTTCTTTCAAGGTTTATTGTTTTATTTGGTTGTGGTTGAGTTCTTTTCTGAGTGCAGGTGTTCCTGTTTGCACATTCAGCAACACCTCCCATCAGTTCACGGCAGAGTGAAGCTACGAGGGAACAACAGGTCTGTTCCCCATCTCTTCAGTGCCGCTGTCACCTCAGCCTCTGCACTATCAAGTCTCTCCTACACACAAGATCAGAACGAGGTCCTTTCTACTTCCCGAGAGAGAGACACATCTGCACTGGGCTCCTGGGCAGATGATTCCAGTTTCAGCTTTTAAAGACAGAAGCTCCTAATTCTGGAGTATCTGGGGTTGTTCTGCCCCAGGGAAGAGCTCAATGGGCAGAGTGAACCTCTGGATTTTGGAGAGCATCAGCAGAGCCATAACAGGAACAGTCAGCAATCATGAGTCCCCATATTTCTTCTCTATCAGACTCTCCTCAGACGACAAGAGGGACCAGGTCCAAGGGAAGGTCTATTTTCATGTTGTAGATGCTGTAAAATTAAACTGGAGGGAGCATGCTTGTGTCATGCAGGCTGATGAGCTCCTCTATAGTAACAGCTCTTCCCAGGTGTCAGGTGCTTGCCCTTTTTTTAGGGAAAAAGGGCGTAGAAGGCATTGAACAACCACAGACCTTACACCACAGCAGTCTGCTTGGTGGCTGCTGGAAAAAAAAGAGCATCTACAGTGCTGGGGGCAGGAGCAGGTCCAGCTGCAAATCTTACCCCTGCTTTATGGATACACAGTATACCTGTCCCATAACACCTCCTAGGGCCAGCTAGCATGGCTACAGCCCATGCTGGCTCTGGTGAGCCAGGTTTTGTGGGAAAGCTGATATTCTCCTCGCAGGATTTGGGCTTTCCCCAGGGCATGGGAGGGAGGGCGAAGCATTTCTCCTGTCCTTTCCTTTCCTATGCAGAATGGAGAAGCAGCCAGGATGCTATTGCAGTCCCAGATAAGTGAAATAGTCATAAAGGCATATGTATGAGATATGAGCAAATGTGAGGGAGGGTAGGGGCTCTACAGCGGTTGTATTATCCTTCCACATCCTTTACAGGAAGATATTCACTCCATAAATATCATGGGTTACGGCTGGGCCTGGAGTTCATGCTGAGTTTAATGGACTGTGCTAAGCAAGCAGTGTGCGTGTGAATGTGCATGTGTATTTCTTCTCTCTTGCTGGAGGGAAGCTATTCTGGGTTCTCCCTACCTGACCGACAGCTCCTGAGTCAGGGAGCTCTGCGGCTCTCCTTTGGCTAAATTGGCATTTCAAAATAGTGCTGTTGTATTTAAGGAGGGGAAGAAAGGCAAAACCATCCAGTATCGGTGAACATGGAGTTTATTCCTGAGAGCTACAGAAACCTGAGATCTGGAGAGAGCTAGAAAACATTAATTAGAGATAGGGCCTGGGAGGACCCACGCCAGTTTACACCAGTTGAGCATCTGACCTCAATTCCCTTTGGGCTTTTGGCACTCAGACTGCTAGGGTGCTTTTGGAAATAATTCTAAGCGTTTGTCTGTATCTGTAGACCCCTAGCTACCTTCAGTTCAGCACTGGATCTCAATTTCTTCTGGCAGTTGGGGTTGTTTTGATCAGGGTTTTGGCCTGCCTGAGAGCTCAGAGCCAGTAGAGGAGCCGCTGTCAGCATCCCCAAAGCTCAACCCCCTCCTCTGTTAGAGCGTCCTGCTCCCCCACGTTCTTGTTGCATATCCCTGAAACTGCTGTGACCGTGGCAGGATGACTCCCCAGTTATATCGCCGCAGGAACTGTCCCTCTGCAGTCCCCCGTGACATTAATCAACATGCTCCCTCCAAGGGTTCCTTCTTTGTTTACAAACTAAAGAAACCCAAATTCTTGCGTTACTGAGAATTTCCGCTCTGCTGTGGGTCACATTTTAAGATTCCTCTGTTTTTCTTTCCAAGTAACAAATGTTTGTTTTGCTGAAGAAAAAGGGAGTGATCCTGTTCCACTCGAATGGGTGTAAATCAGGAGTAATTCCAATGAATCCAAGGGGCCAGGAGCAGGGAAAACCCAGCATGAGAAGTGTATCCTGCCCATTTCTATGAGCATATGAAGGCCAGATTTCTTAATTCCTTTACCCCCGCACTGCTTTTGTTCTCTTCCCATCCTTGCCCTGTCTCCCTGTTAGAAAGAATGTCATGACTGGGATGTCAAAGAGCAGTTATCACTAGATGTTTGCTTGGTTTTTTTTTAATAAATAGATGATGTTCTCCAGATGCTAAAGAACCGAGTAGGCTTCAGATGATCGCCTGCGCTCTCATTTACACAGCTATAAATCCTGAGTCACTCCACTTACTTCAGCAGACTAATGCCAGATGCAAGCAGAGCAACTAAGATCAGCATCCAGCCCTGAGCTACTAAAAGCAAACTGACCAATTGCATTTCTTAGAGAAAGACTTTTACAATGATTAATGACAGACAGACAAACGAAAGAGGGGCCTTGGGACACATTTCTCTAAGTCACAGCAATTTTCACTTAAGCAACTGGGACATTTTTTAAAGCCCAAAACAAGAGAGACAAAACTATTTACTGTGCTCAACTGACCTAGTTTATTTTTTTTTCTTTTTAAGAAGATACATGCTTACTGGGAACATGAATGAAAAGGTCCTGTTCACAACTTTGCTTTGACATTGCCTGAATTATAAGTTATTTGGGTTTAAGTCAACATGAGTCAGGTATCAGGCAAAAAGAATGGTTCCCACAGCCCCAGATCAGGAATCAGTGCCCTTTAATGCAACTGCTTCTGCTCTCAGCGGTGCCAGGAGTCCAGGCAGAGTCAAAGGAGCTTTTCTAGATTTATGCAGCTTCTGCAGAAACCAGAATCAGGTGTAGTTTTGAGATCCACTCAGTAACACAGCTTTTGCTCTCATGGTTGTGTACAATTAGTTGCAACTGCATTTCAGTTTGGTTTCAGTTGGCCAGTTGCAACCCTAGTTAGAGTTTGGAGTCTGAGGAACACTGGATGGGAAAAAGTCTTGCAAGAAAGGCCTTGTGATCCTCCAAAGGATGGCTGAGAAGCAGAGATTTCCATGCAAAATGTTCATCTCTGCACACTCATCCAGCTTCTCACAACTGCAAGAAACACTGCAAGATCACTTGCACACTTTTTGTGACTAATTTAGGTTATGTCACTTCTGAAGTGAACCGTGGACATTTGTGTTGTGTTGATACAAATTTACGGACAAAGTTATTTGATTCTTCAAATGGTTCCCAGATCCTGTTTACAAATTCTTTTATACTTTAGATCAGATGCGTCAGCATGAGCCAGGACACCTTTCATCGTTCTGGTAGCGCAAAGCAGCCATAAGCCCAGTTTAGTCAGCCAGTTAAAGTGGATTTACTGGTGCTTTGGACATGAAGCTGTTCAGACAGCCAGATATCAGTGAATACTGTCTGCATGTGGCACATTTCAGATGGATCCTTACAAAAAATGCATACTTTCCTAAGAGATGTTTGTGACACCTTATGCTCTCTTCCTTCTGCGAACATAGTGCATTTTATTGAAAACAGCTGGATTTGCACCAGTGTCAAAGAGATTATGGTCTGTGCTGGTCTTGTTCTGACAGTTACAGGTGTCAAAGATGGTCAGTAAAGGACTTTTTCCTTTGAAGGTACAAAATGGATGTGGCAAGAAAACTGCGTTTTAGACACACGTACAACCTCTTATATCAGAGTGTCTGGGCATGTTAAAATCTTTTTCACATGGCTTAGTGTTTACTGGTGTCAGAGGTGGATAGCCTCAGAGCAGCTGTTTGGCTCATTAGCTCTCAGACATGGAGAATGTTTGTCCTGGGAACAGTATTTATAACCTTCCTAGGCAAACGAGAGCCAAGATATTTCAAAACGCAGTTTGTACTGGAGTGATATCTCTCCTCCCAAATACCCCACCGCAAAAGTTTCTAACTAGTCACTGGGATTACCAAGACAGCAGGGAATCTAGCGGAAAAAGTGTATTCTAAATTTTGTAGGCCAAACCTGCTTTTGGTTAGGGTAAAGAAAGAATGACTTTCTTGAAGTGACAGATCTGCAGTGTTACCTGACCAAAGCAAGTTAAGAAAGAATCAGTTCCCATTCCTCTTTTATGAGAAGAAGGCTTGTGCAGTGGGAGAGTTAGAACAGACTAGTTTGCTAGTGCACTCTTTTATGAAAAGAGTTTACAGGAAGGCACAGGTGAGGCTTTCTAAAGTGTTTAAGTGCTGCAGGAGCCTATTTGCACCGCTAAAGTCATTTAGATCTCATCAATAAAAACTTATGTGACAAGACAGCGAAGAAAAGGATTTTCTGCAGAATCAGTCACTTTCCTATATTTCCCTTGCCTTCTTTAAGATTCAGGTATTTAAAACCTTATGGCCCAAAGGAGAACTAATTTCAAATAAACTGATAAGTATCTATTTGGAGACTTCTGGCAAGTTTTACAGTATCACAGGGTTTCTTAAGAAGCTTTTCCAGTGCCTGAGAGCACATATTTTCTTTCCCCGCAGAAAAGCAGCAGCTATTTGACATTCCACTCCTCAAGGTGCCTAGTTCCCACTGCACTAACACCACGTCTCTGAATGATGGATTTCTGTGACCAGCCCTATCCAAATAAAGGGATAAAGGGAACTGCCAGGCTTCCCCAGAAACACGAAATGGCCACATCCAAGAATCTCAAAGGCAAGTAAATATCCTCTTTTTTAGATATGAGAGATAAACAACTATTCAGCGGAAGCTGTGAAGACAAGATTTGACCCACATCCCTACATTTTCACTAGCAGCTGGTGATCTAGGGTATTTTCCAATCTTGTGATATAAGTTTTTTTAATGCTAGATTAACTATCTTGTGAAGAATCACCCTCAATTTAAAACCACTCTTTTAAAAAATGAATCTCTTTTATATCCTACTCCTTTCTTTATTCTAGACCATTAGGGACACACTGAGCAGATAGAGACTCCAAATGTCCTTTCACATATGCTGATACAAATGAGAAGACTCAGAAGGCAACGTAGCTATGCTACAGTGAAAGGGGTACAGTCATTTTCATGAGATAATTCCCACTGAATATTCCTAGCTTGATTTCCAGTCACACAAAACGGTCCAGTCACTTCACCTTGGCCTCACACATTCTCCTTTTGGTGCTTCTTGACATGTTAACTACATATGCGACTTTTTAACTCAATTGTAAGTTCTCGGGATTAGCAGGAAATCTGCTCCTGCTTCATTAGGAGGGGTATGAGTTGCAGTGAGTCTGAGACTAGAAGGCATGATAAATGATAAGGTACGGATTATAAGTTCCAACGAGGGATGCTGGAAAAGCCTCAAGAAGGAATGAAAAACGAAGCAGAAGAGAAAAGTCTGTTTTGAGAAAGTGCTGATGCCAGCTTATTGTGTTTCTGGAGCCCATATGTGGATCTTGCTTCATTAGGAGGGGTATGAGTTGCAGTGAGTCTGAGACTAGAAGGCATGATAAATGATAAGGTACGGATTATAAGTTCCAACGAGGGATGCTGGAAAAGCCTCAAGAAGGAATGAAAAACGAAGCAGAAGAGAAAAGTCTGTTTTGAGAAAGTGCTGATGCCAGCTTATTGTGTTTCTGGAGCCCATATGTGGATCTGTATATTTTTACATCAGCACCTGTCCAAGATGCATCCCTCCTTGTAGATGCTCCCTCCATAGGAAATTTCCACGGACACACTAATTCACAGCTGCATGCAAAATGCTTTGCTGTGTCCCTGGGATGTCCCTAACCCATAAAATACGATTTCAGAGCATGGATAGAAAATCTTGTCACTTCCCAGGCTGGTATGTAGTGTTCAGGTGTAACAGGAATGATATGGTTACTTTGCATAGTCCCACTGAGAACTACATCCCAGGTTTTTTTAGATTTAGGCTTTGCTTAGCATTTTCATTTTTACCATAGGACAATCAATTGGCTGCTTCGGATATGGAGAAATCTGAAAATGGTTTCCATATTTACAGTGGAAGAAAACAACAGCATGCCCTTAGGTCCAAGTCTCTCTCAGTTATTCCCACCGCCTGCCTCAATTTAACTTCTGCGAAAGGAAGGAAGTCCATCAATCCAAGGGAACATGTATTTCTTTCCTGTCTGCATGCCATAAGACTCGACAGCAGTGTGCAGAACGGAGCACGAAGGGGGCACCTTACACAGCATGGCCGAAGCACCGTGGCCTGACCTGACTCCTCCTTTTACTACTTTAATCCCGAGTCCCCTGCCTCCTGTCAACTCACACTGGAACCGCACTCAGTTCTTCAGTCCTCCACTCCTCTAGCCCAAGCCACCTCACGCAGCCACCACTGTGCCTGAAATATGAATCACTGAGTAACAGAGCCAAAACGTTGAACTCGCAATCCAGCAAAAAGAGAGAAAAGCATTTCATGTGAGAGAGGCCAAGCCTGCTCCAGTGTCATCTCTGATCATACCCAGCCAGCCTCTTTCTCTCTTTGCTTCATTTCTCATTTTCACCGGTGGCAAAAAAACCTCTGTCTTGTAACAAGATGACCTTTCAGCTGAACTTCTCAGCCCCTCCTCATCTTCTGAATCATATGTAAATAATTATACTAATATTGAACATTTACCTATTATGAACATAGTGCCTTCCAGCCACAAAGCACCTTGCAAAGTTTAAAAGCTTGGCCACAAATCCCCAGGGAAGCAGCTTTCTATCCCCGACCTCAATGTGCAACAGGAGGAACTATAGCACAGAGGAGAGAGGCAACTTGCTTGAGGCCACACAGCGAGCCTACAGCCGAGCCAAGAGCAAAAGGCAGCTCTGCTCACTCCCCGCTCTGAGCGTGAACCAGCCGGTGCTTTTTCATCAGCACTGACAAAACAGACATTCTAGTGATTTCAGTGAACAAAGAGGGCCCTCTCTGAGCTGCCGTATGCTGCCATGTGTTTCCCTGCTGTCAATGGTTATCCATGGGATTCCCAACAAGGACCTACAGTCACTGGCAACATCTGCTGCAGGGCTTCTCAAGGGGCTGAGGACGGGCTGGTTTTAGCCTTTTGTTTATTTGGACAAGTTCGTTGCTTGCCAGAAGCGCTCCCCCCACTGCACACACATACACACCCCCACATGCTCCTTCGCGCCAGCGAGCAGGGGACCTTCCATCCCACACAGGCTGCTTTGCAAGGCCTGGCTCTGCAGGAGGCCGTTCCTCCCTTCTCCCTGGAGCCAGCTGCTAAAAGCAATGCTGAGATCAGACAAAAGATTTCACCCATCAGTCGGGCTGGGGAACACAGGGATTGCTGTCCCGAGTCAGACCATTGGCCTGATAAACCCAGCATCCTCCTTCTGGCAGCGACCACCCGCCCTCAATGCGTTAGATGAATGCGATTTCCCCTTCCACGGATGCACCTAGCCAGCCAGGCAAGGCCTGCTGTGGTGCACGGATCAAGGTTTCCTTTCCATACAGCCAACAAAACAGGAAAGACTGACCTCCTGCTGTCCAGTTGTGTCCCAAAAGTCCCAAATACTGGTTTCAGATAGAGCCAATGTGATGTGCTCAGAGTTGAATGAGCTCTTGAGCTTCCAGATGGACCAAAGAAGGCAAAGACCCTAATTCAAAGATGTTGCAGGATGTTGGAAAAGCCCCAGATCTAGGATCTGCTCAAGAGCTGGATGTTCAATACACGCATCACACAGGATCTGTTCTGTACTGAATGGTGTGGACACTATTACTATTTAAAGGCACTTACAGGCAGGATGCTTATAAGTGTGCTGGACTGCCAGCCCTGTTGAGCAGTCCATTACAGGATCCAGTCCTCCTTTCACATATAGTAGTGTAGCACAAGGCTCAGAGAGAAATTAATGAGAGCACACAAGACTAAGTCTGGCTAAAGGAGATAATTCATATAGGAGAAGTGACCATCGCCCTGTCTGTCTTCCTCCTATATGTTTTTACTCTGCTCCAAAGTGCTCTCTGGTTCATTTAGCTCTTCGCTTCACTGCTACAGTTACCAGCAAAGAAATTAGTTAAATGGCAAAGGAGAAAACATGGCTCTCTGAGATTTTGTTTCCTCTGACAAATAAAGAAACTCATGGGCCTGCAGGGAACTCAAGAGCCCCGTTTGCCTCTCATCTGTTCACCAATTTAAAGTGGATCCATTCACATTCACAACTAAACTCTTCTAATTCAGAGGTTTAGTTCATTTGCTCCTAGAACAGCCTATTTTGAAGATCTGGGGATGTCTTGAGGTGCTGAAGATGAATTCCAAACATCTCCAACTCACTGAACAAACACGTGCAGTATTTATGCAGTAATGCATAATTAGGGAGCAATGCTTTGTCCAGCACTCAATACGAGAAGGCTGGCTGCATTTAGATAGATTCCAGGAGTATTTTGTAGCTCTAAGTCTTATCACATTGGGTGGGACCTTAACTGATATCAACAGTTAACTGGGGCTAAGCAACCAACAGATGGATACAAAATCTGACCTCTAAGGAACACTCACATGCTGCAGGCTTTGGTGCTGCCAGTTCATTACCAACAGACTTCCCAATCACTCTTAGCGACTCTGCAGCGATGCTGCAAGGTCAGGGCACACTCCAGGGTTGTCAAGTTGACGCAGCAGTTAAGAGTGAAACGAAGGTCAGCAGAGACGTCAGGAGAAAGGAAGCCTTGTTATGGGTTGAGTTTAGTCCCAGGAGGGAGCCGCAGTTGCTCTCCCAGGCGTTATGAAATCAACAAAAAGAGAGATTCAGCCTGATCATAAGAAAAGAATGTCTCTGATCTCCCCCTCCTCGGCAGCGATACGCCACCCCACACAACAGAGAGAAAGGATGAGTAAAGCAAGCTCACAGCCCAGGCACCCAATAAAGGGAACTGGTGGGTCCAGACCGAGAGAGCAACCCCAGGTTTGTTCACACTGTTCACCGTTATGGCTTCTCACTCTGATTCTGCACTGGAAACAATGCTAGCTTGTATTCAGGGTGGCCATTCAGAGCTCATGTTCTGCTGCGGCTATTGCTCTGCGTGACAAACACAAAGCATACGGTAAGTAAAATTACATGTTGGGCTTATTTTTAAAAGCATTAACATTTAGGGAAAACTAGGAACTTGTACCACTTTGGGCTAAATCTGAACAACAGAGAAAATAAATCAGAACAGGCTTCATGCACATACTTTTCTATGAAGAAAGTTGTTTACAATGCATATTACACTCCAGAATAAATCTGGGATAAACAAAGTTGAACTTTTACTCCTCTTTGTCCTTATTCCTGTGAAAAAGTCTATTCAAGAGAGAACCAGCCTGCCAGCTACTCACCCCATAAGCCCTTTTTAACTCCTTGTGAATATCAGTGCAGACATTGTGGAGGACAGTCTTCTCCTCATCCTGCGCACTACTCAGCTGTGCTGGTGTTTCCAAACACTCCTTCCCTTGCTTCGCTAGACAAAATACACCTTTCTCCAAAGACAGCCGAACAGCTTGCCTATATGCCAGCTACAGATCTCTTCTGGCAGGTGCCAAGCAACCAACAACTCCAGCAGAAAGCAGGAGAAGATGAAATCATTAGTTTGCAGGAAGTGCTTAGTCCATTTAAAAACTTCTCTTCCCTGTATCTGAATGCTTGTAGCCCAGAGACCCTTTATGAGTTCCCCAGTAACCACCAAAACATTGTCACTTGTTGAACCATTAGTCAGGTACATCCAATACTCTGTCTAGGATGACGACCAGTTCCTTTCCTACATTAGCACACATGTTACACAAAGATGTGCACTTTAAAGAATGAAAAGTAATGCACTAATTTTTGAACACGCAGGACTGACTTTAAAAAGTCACACTCCTTTTGAAATGTAGTGAACCTAGCACTTTCCAGTCTCCATGTAACCTTCTTTTTCCTGCAAACCTAGAGCCAGTCTGTGAGCTTGTTGACCATGGCAGAGCTTTTATGCCCAACGAATAGCAGAGCTTTCTACCCAGTGACCAAACACTGAAGACACAAACTGTCTCCTTGAACACAAACACCCAAACACACACATATGTCTCGCTCACTGCTGCAACCAAGACTCACTTTGAGGTCCTCATGACTCAAAGCAGGGCAAAAGAGAGCTTCTCTTGGTCTAGGCTTAGCCTCCAGTTGCACAAGCATTCATTTCAGTAGAAGCGCTGGCTTAAGCAGCTCCCATATTTCCGCGCCTTGTCACCCTCTCACTGTCTCTACGACTTGTTTCTGCAGCTGAAATATGGATTAGGGAACTGACCTGAAATAAAAATAACCTAACAGAAAGGAAAACAAAAAAGGGGGGATTTAATTCTTTTTTCTTTTTAAACTGAGATAATTCCCTAGCTCGGCCATCACACAGCCACGCAAAAGGTACAACAGGATGAGAGAGGGGAGCAGTGCAGGCACAGGAATGATCAGCCATAGCAAGGAGAAAGTGACTGCGTTCTGGAAGTGTGCTGCTGCTGAAAAGAAATACTTGTGAAACAAAATCCTTCACTGTGCTAAGCCTGCCCCAGTTTGGAGCTATTTGTTTTGCACTGGAGACTTTAGAGTCTGTCCACTTCTGACTGAGAACCTTCCGTAAAGCGAAATCCCCGCTTGGCTGCCCATTAGCTCGAAGGGATCATTGTACTGCAGTACCGCCACATTCTTGGGTCCGTCTCCGACTGCTTTGAATAAAAACAACCAGAAAGTCTCACATGAAGAAAAGCATAAACCTGTTAATGTAACTACTGCTATTAATAATCTTTAAACACCCAGGCTGAAACTTGGGTAAGGCCCACAGGAAGGCGAGAGGCAAGCTCCAGGTCCTTGTGGTTCACAAGAATTTCCTGTCTTGTCAGCGTGCGTTTCCTCTGGTTCGGGGAGGGATGGCATCCCCGTTTACTCACCGACCACGGCATCGTCCGAAGGAAGGGGCAGCCGAGTAGCTCTAACGCTGACAGATGGTGATTTAGAAACTGAACCTCTGGGAGACCCAAGCCAAATCAGATATGGGGCCTCAGGGATACTGGTGGTAACTCCAATAAGGATGTGCAGCTATTAGTCAAATTAATTCTGACTGCTGCTTTCCTAAGGAAGCTGTATCCAGCAGGGCGAGGAGCATTTCTGCACCCCCCAGAGACCATCAATTGCACGTACTAACTAAGCTGATCATTCCCCACCTGCCTCTTTGCAGCTGCCTCTCGGAGTGCTGCAATGGAGCCACAGCATTCAGAGCACGGAAGCCTGGGGGAATTACACATTACTGCTGGGGAGCAGGGGGGACCCTGTGAAATTGGCCAAGCTAAATGGCAGGATCCCAGTGGGAGAGAGTCCCGTGATCCCTCTGTTTTCATAGTCCAGTGAGAAAACACTCCCCATCATGTTCTTTTTCATCAGCAGACAAACTTCTGGAAATCAGATCCTTTTCAATTAGGTGCCCACACATGGATTTAAGAATCTGGGCAATCAGGTTTGTAAATGTTTAGGGCAGGATTTTCAAAAGCATTTGAAGCACATGCTTGTGAAAATCCATCCTCTAGCAGTAAAGACCTCAAGGTGCTGTGGAAATGTTCTTTAATTAGTGCATGCAATTTGTGAGGTTGAATTATTTCCTTAGCCCCATTTTATAGATGGGAAAGCCAAGGTACAAATGAGGGAGCATGTTTCCCAAGGCTACATAGCGTGCTAGTGCCCAAGCCAGAAACAGACCCTACCGCTTCTGACTCCCAGTTTCTTGCTCTAATTACCAGAAAATTCCTCTCCTCTATGGCACAGCCAACTGGTTCCAATAACAAATCCAAGCTGTTGCAAAGATCAAGTCCGTTTTTTCACTGCTTAACCCAAAAAAACATTTCATTTTCAAAACACAGGTTTGGCTTTTCACCAGAGAAAGGATTTGTTTTTCATTATTCATCTGCTTTTTGGTTTTTTTCTCTCTCTTTTTAAAAGCCAAACATTCAATCACTCTGTTCAATACAGAGTTCCTAGGCTAGGAGCACTGCAACAATTGTTACCCTATAAATCTTCATTATTCTTACTATAAATACACTTCTGTATTTTTCATTTTGTTATTTTTATGACTAAATATGGCACCTTTAGCAAACCTCAAAATGCTTTCCAAAATTAAGAACTTTGAGTCAAATCCTGTAGTCCTTATTTCTGAGAAGCGATGCTTTTTAAAAAAATGTAACATTCCTTGGTACATGTCCAAAACAATAACCTTAACCTATGGCTTTTCAACACTACTTAATTATGCCAGTCTACAGTGGTAAAGATAACACTGCCTTACTTGGACACAGTCAGATTGTTATAATGGTACCTTATATTACCTATTCCTCTATGGGAATAAGCCAAATCAGGATGAAATATATTTTTTTTTAAGCTGTGCCCACTTTAGGTATGTCAGAACAAAAGATTTGTGAAGAAGCTTTAATGTTAACAGTGACTTCTCCTAGCATGTACAGTAATCACTGCTGGGCTAAAAAGAAGATACATGCACAAAAGAATGACATTTGTCCTTTTTTAAAAGTAGCAGGATATTATTTCTAGCTTTGCTTTTTTATTTATTTGTTTTCCTAATCTGGAAATTCAGATTCTGTGGAGGCTGGAAGATTCTCAGATAACTAGAAAGTAAGTGAAAATAGTTTTATCACAGAGTTTGAGTGTAAAAACTGATCTGTTGAAAGGAGACGGAAATGTTAATTAGATCCTTAAACTCTGTTTCTCATTTCCCGTTTGGCACAAATGAGTAATTAACATTGTGGAGAAAGGATGCTTTTGTTAAAGAACTAAATCCCACAGAATCTTCCCACCTTGTCCAAGAACCAGTAACTCACTGTAAATAGAACAATAGGGTGGTTAAAATGACTGAACCCATCCACCTTTTATCACTGCTTCCCCTGTGGAACTGTATCTGCTGATGAATCAAAGATCTACTCATTGGTCAAAGTTCTCAGGTGCATCTTTCAGTACTACCTGTGATCCTCAAAGTGGTGGAAACGATTGACCAAGATTTGCAGTTCTTTATAAAAAGGACTGTGATTCCACTGTCAGCAGCACCCTGTAGAGTAACATGACCCGCATATTCTCCTTCACCCCATAAGACAGGGTTGTCCACAGTCCAGTACAACAACAACAGGGCTTCACCATGGGTAGTGGTCACTTTACAACTAGATACCTTTATGGGCCTTTCGGTTGTATTTCCTTAGGTCTAGAGCCTTGTGCTGAGCTAACAGGCATAAGCTCTGAAAGCAATACCACTGAATGGAGAACCAAAGAGCTTTAGGGCTTGCAAGTGGTTCAAAGGCAAGCGAGGAGATCAAAGTTGTTCACCGTCTGCCAGCTGCAGAGGTGGTGGCACCGTTAGCCTCCCTGCCACACAAAAGAAGGAAATTAATCATTTTTTCCTGGATGCTTTTGATATGGACACTAGCTCTCTTTCATCAAAGCCAAAGAATACCTGGAAAACTGCTTCAGAGGATTTTAAATTATCTCAATTTATCTTCAATATGAAGAACACTAAAATAGAAGAAACTGGCTGGGTTGGAATTTAAAAATCAAAAAACCACGCAAAACCTTTGCTGCAAAACTCAAGCCTATGAAAACCCTCACCTATCGAGCTTTTAGGCTGAAAAAGAGGGAACTTCTACCTGCCATTGAGTTTGTCAGCATTCACTAAAACAAGAGCAAGCTCAGGAAAAGTATTCTCATTGCATTTCTGCCCCAGTTCCAAGACCTGCTGAAAATCTTACGAAAAGAAATAAGTAAACTACAGTTTACTTCTGGAGCCATGCTACTCCAAGCCAAAGAGTTCTGATAGCAAGGTTTTATACTCTTTAAACTTAGGAGAAAACTCTTTAAGATTCACAACCTAATTCCCCGACCCGTGTTTTTTGGAATCAGAGAAGCAATCTAAATGTTTGACTGATTTCTCTGAAATTTTCAGCAATCAATCATCTCTAAGAAAGAAGCTCTTGGTAAATGGTACTGTTGGCAACCAAGAAAAGATGCAAGTGGCTACAGGCTCTCTGCTCACTGAAATAATCAGTTCATTTGGCCTCTTTGGAGCAGAATGTTCCCTTCCTGCCCCCCAAAATGGGTACTGCTCCATCAAATCCAGGGAATTTCAGGCATTTATAGCATTTACTACACCCAGATACCCTGAGATCAGTCTTACAGATTTAATACATCCTGCAGTACACAAAACCACAGGTATCCCACCCTGGAAGAACAGTGAATATCATCTTATCTCCCCTCCCTTTCCTCATTCATTAGGACTAGTTTATTTTTTTAAATATAAGGTTTAGATCCTTAGAAAATTCCCTTGAGATCATCTGCCTAGTAATTTTAACTGCAATAGTCTCATTCACAGAAATGCTCAGGTTTTGGTTTATTCTGCATAGTCGGTTCCAGTGCTACATTGTAAACCTGAAAAATTACTGGAGTCAATGGGAGATTTGCACATGGCCGGTCAGCCTGACCTTGGTGCCAGGTTATGGAGCA
>NW_009201116.1:0-3009 GCF_000690835.1 Fulmarus glacialis
CGGCTGCCAACTGGATTTAACTCCGTTCTCATAATACATAATGTATTAGCAAAAACCAGTCATAGATTTACAAACTCTTTTCTCTGCTGGGGTTAGATGATTGAAATAGACGTTTCTAGGGCTAGACTGCTGTCATAAAGGTTAGTGGAGAGGACAGAGTTTTACAGCAGCAGAGATAAAAGGCGTTTAGAAAACCGAGGAGCTGAACTCTATCTATGAAAGTTTGTGACTGTAGGAGGCTTATTAAATACGAAGATCAGGCCCTAAATCATCACAGCCTTAGGCACACTGCAATATCCCTTAGGCTGATCATGTCACAAAGTCACATTCTTGCAGAATCGGGGCCTTAGTAGGTCAGGAGGGAGAGAGAGGTGACAAAGGACAACAGAATGGATGTACAAGCAAGGAAATCTATTCTAATTTCCAGTAAAATTTCAAGAAACAGGAGAAACTCCACTGGTTTATGTTCAGTTACTCAGATTTGTGGCATTGCAGATCAAGTCAGCATTTGATCCACTGATTCATTGTAGTTAGCAGAAAAAGGAAAAAATAAGAAAGTGGAGATATTGAAGAACTGGAGATTGGGTAGAGGCAGAAAGACTGAGAATTCCTTATGGATGGGGAGTCTAGGTGTTGTGTTGACATAAGAGCAGATTTGTATGCTTAACATATTGAACAATTTCATTATTACTTCATTTATGGAAATTCCTTGCAGTTCCCACTCTTTGACATGCTGGAGAGAGTTTTATGCTGAACCCTTTCCCTGAATATTTTCTCTTTTTTTACTATCTATTCTCCTGCTTCTCTCTTTATCAAATGTTCCTTCCTTGACTTGTGGTACACTAATATAAAATACTTGCTATATTAAATGCAAGAGCTGCATCCTAAATCTTCTGAGATCCTAATTGAATTTAAAACTATTGCTTGCCTTACTATAAACGTGATGAAAACTTACTCAAATGTAATATAAACTAATAGAGATGAACTGTTAAATCCACACGCAAACCATTGATAGGGAAAAGTTAAAAAAATGAGAAGTTACATTATCAGTTTAATTTCTGTTGAATCTTTTCCCATTTGTACTTACAGTAGGAATACTCTTTGCTACTTTTAGGTTTCAAGTCAATCTGTTCCTGGCTCTGACTTTGTCCCAGGCCAGGATATGCTTAGTACGGTTTATGAAGTCATTCAGCATATTCCTGAGCAGTTGCAACAAGACCATCAACAGTAAGTTAAAGGCTGTGTGCGCTCATGTGGTAGCTCAATTGCATCCAGAACCATTTACATTTTGGTAGCTGGTGTTTGATTCCAGCGAGAGGGGTAAGGAAGGAAAACAGGTGTAAGCTACATCAGTTCCTCCACCGTTTCCTATCCAATCCCTCACTTTTCCTCAAGACGCCAGTCCGCTGTTTCATCAGGCCAGTTTTGTCTAAGTGGGGAAAACAAAAGGCAAGATCTTCAAGTACGATTTTAAATGAAAATTCCCAAATGTTTTAAGAGGGTGGCTACAGATTCACGGCACTGAGACATCAGCACTTCCCACTGAGCCGATTAAATCTTCAATCAAAGCCGTTTAATCAGCAGCATGGCTTCCAGACCTGCCAGCCATGTGCCAAGTAGAGTTAGAGGGGTATTTTTGAAACTGGTCAGCTGATCAATAACCAGTGGTTGTTAAAATGGTCACTGAAATATTAACGGACGATGCTTAGTTACCTGAGTAAGCAATGTCTTAATTTGTATCTTAACTAATGACTTAGAGCAAAAGAATTCTTGTTCTGCAGTATGCTGGCTGGGAACTCCACAGAAACACTTTTGCTGAGTTAAATACCAGAAAGACCACAGCACGTTGTGCTTATGCACTTAGTGTCTGGTGGTCCTGGTTTTGTTCAAATCACCTACTTCATGGCACTTCTTGGCATAAGAAGAGTGAATACACTGTAAAGTTTCTGTAATTGCGGTATAGCTGCCATAAATCTGTGGTGAATATCGACAGTCTTTCTTACAAATTAAGAACAGCACACAAGACTTTATTTGGTAACAAGCCTATTGTGTCACGTTTTCCATGTTTTTATGATGTGTTCTGTTTCTTTTTATGGCTGAAAAGGAAAATACGCACTCTTACCAATACACTAATCAATTGGCTGAGTAATCACAATGTTTATGTGACTGCATTAGCATGCAGTACTTACACTATTAAAAATTTTGTGCCCATTACATCTTCAGCTGTGTGTCCAAATTATGTACGCAAACATGCAGCCATGCTTTTAAAAGCAAGCTGATCAGTGAGAAAGCAGTAATTAATGAATTACTAATGACCTTTTTGTTCTGCTTGGAGTTACTCACTTTGAACTTTAAGATGATTTTTTAAACCAGATGTAAAAAGTAGCATTCATAAAGTATATCTTTTCTTTTTCTTCCTCCTACATGTTTTCCTTCCCAACTTTCTCACTGATACATGACCCTTATAAATTCAAAATATAGGAATAAATTCAAAGTAAAGGGAACTTGAACTTTGTGACAGTTCAGATTTCAACTCAAACTTCGCAAAACGTATTCTGTGGTTGTAAAGGACTCGTTTGCATAGACCCATTTTGTTGCTCTTTTCATATATCAAGATTTTAAAAAAGAAACGTAGGAACAAAATTTTCACTAATAAAAATCTGCTAAACATGATAATGGGTAAACTACTCAGATTAGAAAGACTACTTTAATGAATTTTCCAATTCCTGACCTGCCACGAAGGGGCACTCTGAGTGGTGAATAAATAAGGACAACTAAGTCGATACTGGTACTTGCAGCAAGATGCTTCAGCATTCAGTATAAGGAAAAAGCAAAACACCACAAAACAGGGAATGGAGCTGGGAAAGTAATTCCAAACTCCTGTAGTGCAAAGTAATGATTGCTTATGGATGGATCCCACGGACTTGGTATGCAGCCATCTGTACAGTAATCAGCAATGTTCATGGGAAAAATGATACAGAACTTGCCTGCACTGTGCTTGCAGCAGGA
>NW_009201116.1:3022-27919 GCF_000690835.1 Fulmarus glacialis
AAAGAACGGATGCTATGGGAGCCAAGCAGGTTTGCTGGTAAAATGATCATTTTACTCTTATTCCCAGTGGTTCTGACTGGAACTGCTGTAATTTTGTAAATTTATTAGAATTAATGTGCAAAGAAAAATAAGTCAAAAACACCATTTCATTCTCAGATTTACAGTCTGAGAATCTTTCAAATCCTCTCCTTGAATCTAACTTCTGCAGTGTTAGCTGATATTCTCTCTCTTGCTATTAGAAATACCAGTGACAATACCAGCAAATTCATGGACTAGCCGATGCCTAACACCCTGGGAATAGCTTTTTCCTTCAACTTTTCCTTATGCTTTTATCAGCTTTTTTATCCATTTTTCCACACATTTACATATGTCTCTGACAGTCTAAATAATTACAAAATTTCAGATGTGCCCCAGCTCCTAAAAAGTAAGAATACTGCTGGAAAGTCACTAAACTCTTAAACTCTCTTGGGTTTGGACTGACAGACTCGTAACCTAATTGCAGTGAAAAAATGAGCTGAGATGATAGCCGGCTTTGCACTTTTACAGTCGCATGGTGATATTTCACAACAGTCTTCTGCAGATTTGCCTCCCCTGCTTCTCCAAAGAATCAAAGGGAAAACATGTGGAAACTGTTCTGCTCCATCTCTGGGTTCCACAGTCACAGGGTGTTACGTGACTGTCACATACTCAACTATTTCATTAAACACACTCTGTTAAGCCATTTTTGGTTTTTTTTAATGACCCTTGCACATTTTTAAAACTAAATATAAATCCTGTGACAAACTGGACAACAAGCTCTTCCATACATGAAAGAAATCTGAAAACGGCTGCAAAAGCTAATGAGCAAGAAGTTTAGCCAGCTTTCATACATAAGCACTGAGTGAGAGAGTGCATGAGAGCTCGCAACTCTTCTGAGAGCAGAAACTGTTTGTAACTTAGATTTCATTTTCACTTCAAATGAAGATAAATTTACATCACCTCCCCCTCCTCTCATACGCACTGTTTCTCTCAGATCAAGCATTAACCACTTCACAAATTTCTGCTCTGCCAGCTGTTGAAGAGCGATGAGGATGCAAACCCTTGCCAGGCATTTCAGCATGGGGTTTGTACGGCGGACTGCACGGGCTCAGCCCACCACTGCTGCTACCCTGTAGCAGGTGCTCAAGTACATTACTGTTGATAATGTACGAGCAACTTGAAATATCTGTAGTGCAAAAACAGCGATGTGGGGTGCTATATTAGCCATTATATTTTTTATGGCTCAGACCTGTCTCGCCACTAGTCATATCTTTTCAAAACTCGTGATCTTATGGATACTGAAAATTCAGTCAAATATCAGTGTGCTACACATATGTCCCCGGAGTTGTCATTCATGCTGAAGAACCGTTTTACTTTTGTGTTTAGAACCGCTGGTTTGTTTATATGTTTGCACCAGTGTTTTTTAAAGAAAAGAAAGGCAGCATTGTAGACAACTGTTATCATATCTGTTTTTTCCTAGATGTATATGACGACATGGGAACAGGAAATCAAAGCATCTGAAAATATAAAAGTGACTTCTTTTTCTTTATTATATATTGAAAGGAAATGCCACAACTCCAAGAATGGCAAAGGCTTATGCCAGCTTTTCTTGAAATAGCCATTTCTCTTCAGACTGACAATCCTTTTCCTTCGGGTGCTCCAAATTGCCCATTTTTAAAAATTTTTTTTGCTTCTTTTTAATTAATAGTTTCTTGAAAAATATGGGGTTTTTTTAATCCTTACATTTTTTTCCTTATTTGTGAACACAAAAGACAAAGGGACAATTTAAAAAATTAAATTAATTTTAAAATTTAAAAATTAAATTATTTTTTAAAAATTAAAAAATTGTAGCATAAAACCTGTATATTTTATTACAATAATGGGTGGGAGGCACAGGGAGGAATCAGGCCCAAGATGCCTCCCACACTTGTTTTATTAAAAAAATGGCAAAAAAATGTGTATGGGAGTTTTCCATTGGGGTTGACTTTTACAAGAGAAGGTCTCCATATTGGCATGAAAAGTAATAAATGCAGTATGTCAGATTGCAAAATAAATTTGGGGTTTAAAATAAAGTCATTCTTTTAACTCTTTTAATGTAACATTATCTTTTAATTTACAAACATAGAAACTGATCTGTCAGGCAGTTACAGTTTAAAAATGTACATATGTATATTATTCAAAATAATGTGTTCTTATTAAATTCTGTTTCCTTTGCATTTGAACTGGTTTTCTATTTGCTGCTGAAGAACCTGTTTCTCATTGACTAGAAGAGCAAGTAATATTCGAGTAATTTCTGCAAGCTGCAGAATGTTCAGGCTATTTATATATTAAAATTATAATTCTCCAGTGCAAATAAAACCAATCTTACTCTGTTTAAACAGACAGTGTGCTACAAGTCCCTTCACAAATAGAGGAATCCTCTTGCATAAGCTTCTGTCAGCAGGTGTCTGAATCCTGCAGGAAAATTCACTATTGTTTCCACAGGGTCAGCTATTAGATGGCGTCAGTTAGCTGCAGCCAGGGAAAAATGGAATTATAAATTGAATTAGAATAATCCACAGGAAAAAAAGGATACTTCAGTAACAGCTAATGTGTGGACAATCATTAGGTGAGTAATGAGAAAGCATACAGTGTGTCCACCCTTTAAGACAGGCAGTATGGCATTATTGAAAGCACTCTGTATTAAGAAAAATAATTTGCACTTATTTAAAATACCTCCCTAATCCATGTTTACTAAACATTCTTCACGCCTCCTCCTTTCAAAGATGAGGAAAAATAACATGGTTTTCAGTGAATGTTCCGATCTCACGATGCTGAAAAAAGGGAAGAGGACAACTTCACAGTTGCATGTGAGGAAAAGAGGACTTGGCACTTCACAGAGGCAGCTGGTGCTGCCCAGATTTGAGAGAAGTACTGAGGTGATCTCAAAGATAGCATAGTCACCAGATTTGCTCCCTAAGAAATAACCCTCTGACACGAAGGCATCAGGCAGAGGCTGTAAGTAGAAACATTTGGGCAAAATTCTGATGTACTGAAGTTGTCCTGAAGGATTATGAAGCTCAGGGGCCATCCCCACAAATTCCTCCATCGTTCATTCAAAGCTGACTTCATTTGTGTGTTTCAAATTGGGACAGCCCTTTGGGATGTGCAAAGTCTGATTTTCATCCCCTTTTCTCCTCCTGTTCTTGCTGGAGTGGATATCTTAATTGCTCTGAAATAAGCATACAGATTTCTGAAGTGCTCAACACCATTGCATCTTACCACTTTGATGTCACTGCAGGGCCACAGGGCAAAAAATGCAGATGGATTTACAGAAATAACTGTTTCTCCACCTCTGCAGCCTCTGTATTTAAAACTGCCAGTAGCATACATTGTTCTAAGTATTTTCATGACAAACAAAAATAAATCAGTTCATTATCAGTTCCATTCTTCGTTCTTTTAAGCTCACCGTAGGCACATTTGGCCCGTGCCTAAGCGCGTTATAAGGCTCCCAAAGCATTTTGTTTCAGAATCTGTGTTCATGTCTTGATAATAGATCGGCAAGCCATTTCAAATTAAGCCATCTCAATAATGTGAGATAACTTCAGCAATCTAAGACAAAAGTCCACCCTAACAGTCTTTTAAACTTCTGCAAAATACTTGTACAGTATTTTAATAAAATAATTTTGTTTATGCAGTACATAATGTCTAATATTTCTGTGGGTCCGTGTATGGCTATGCATTTTCACTGGAAAGGACATATATCATTAGGTTTATAAATAAGGAACAAAAATCTGCCTGTTGCTCTGGCAAAGGTCAAGTAAAATGTCCCCTGGAGGCTCTCTCCCTTCCCTTGTCACGCAGCGGCGCAGGAAGAGCACAGCCAGCCCCGCTGTACCCCCAGCCCCACTGCCGCCCTGGGGCTTCCTGTCTGCATCTAGCTACAACCTCTCTGTAAAAATGTGAATGTGTATGCAGGTTACGGCAGCCGCGATCCTGCTCCCCACTTACAAGCAAAATTTACTGACAAAAACTCAACTGGTAAGGAAACTTATTTTGCTATAGAAAGAAGAAAAGCTCATTGTCTGGCTTAAATAATTATTCTAGCTACGACAGCAGAACTAGCTCTGCTAGTTCTAGAAATACGTTATTGCAAGGGACAGAGAGCAAACACAGGCAAGTTGCCTTCTGCTTGTATTATATTGTTCTCATCTATTTTTGTTTCACTGCGTCTCGTGTATTACTGGCTGTTAAACAAAAACACACCAGTGGTTTAAATTCCTATTCACACTGTGCTCATCCTCTACTATTCTTCCAAAATTTGTACAGTGCATTTAGCTAGTTTTGGTGGAGAAATCCTTTTGGTGGAGGTATAAAAACAATAAACTGTGGGGAAAAACCAGCTCTGAAATGTCACAGAATTTTAATGGATGAAAAAGAAAACCTTTTCATATTGGATTCTTGCCCTTTTCTCACTGGTACTACCATTCAAAAGAGATTGATAAGCTTTTATTTATTGATGTAAGATCTATTCCAAATCTTACCAAAACCAATGGAGAGTTCGTTCATTAAACTAGATGATGCATACATTGGGCTGTTCAAATGTGAGATGGGGATAATGAGAACGTAGTATGTTCAAAACTTGAAATGTGGGGGGAAAAAATTAGAAAACGTCCTGTCACATTTTCTTCTCATTCCCATTGGTGGAGGCATTTGCCGTTTCATTTGTCCACTGATGAGGGTGAAGAATGGCTTTGTTTGATGAAGTGAGGCTGTGGACTTGAGATCAAAGGTAGGGAAGATAAGCCATAACTGGAAGCAGAATGTAGGAACAGCAACAGCAGTCAGAGCAACTCCAGGCACTTGTACTGAATCACAAGGTGGTGTGTAGTACTTGGTCTTTTCTTGCTACATAGCTTAAAGGCAATTCATAAGAATACTGAAGAATGTCACTTTGGACTTTCACCACTGCCTATATGAGAATGTTCCATCTTATGCTTCATTACAACTTTGAAACATGAACCCCTTCTTATAGGGCAACAGACTAATATTCCACAATCCTATTAAGACTACAGCAAGATCAAGAAGGCCAATGGTAACCTGGGCAGCATTAGGAGAAGCGTTGCCAGCAGGTCGAGGGACGTGACCCTTCCCCTCCACTCAGCACTGGTGAGACACATCTGGAGTACTAGGTCCAGTGCTGGGCTCCCCAGTACAAAACGTGGACACACTGGAACGAATCCAGCAAAGGCCCACAACGATGATGAAGGATCATCTGACATATGATGGTGAGTTGAGAGAGCTGGGACTGTTCAGTCCGAAGAAAAGAAGACTCAGGGGGATCTTATCAATGTTTATAAATACCTGAAAGGGGGGTGCAAAGAAGACAGAGCCAGGCTCTTTTCAGTGGTGCCCAGTGACAGTACAAGAGGCAATGGGCACAAACTGAAACACAATAAATTCTGTATGAATGTAAGAAAAATCTTTTTTACTGTCACGGTGGTCTCACTGGAACTGGCTGCCCAGAGAGGCTGCGGAGTCTCCGTCCTTGGAGATATGTTAAACCCAACTGGACGCAGTCCCGGGCAACCTGCTGTAGCTGACCCTTGTTATGAAAATTTGCAATTGGCCCATGCCGGCTAAGGAGAGAGGCTAGGATGCAAAGCATGGAATTACAAGAGCAATGTTTTTATTCATGCACATGAGGTGTCCCATTCCATTTGGGGCACCCTGAATGTAATTTTACAAGCGTTTCAAGCATTCACGTGCAACACGATTTGACTAATGGCTACTTAACACACACTACTATTTACTAATCATATTAAAACTTTGCAAAGCAACTATATTTCTGTGGTGTCATCATCCACCTGCTTCTCTGTTGATCAGATGGCCGTGGAGTCGGTCTTGCTATAGTTACTTATCTATGATGACAGACAATGGGAGGGTTTCAAAGACATATTAGAGGGGCTAGGATGCTGGCCTTATCTTGGTTGTCCAGGGGTATCTTTTATCCCTCATGGACAGCTTTAAGGTTCCGAGAAGCAAAGTCCTTATCTCGGGGGCTAGCCTGTCCTTTTCCTCCTTATGATGAGCTGGAATCCTTTGGTTTGCTTGCTTAAGCACGGCTATTCAGTATATAATGTAAACTATTTGTATTTTTTAAAGAAAGTTAATACAATTTTATACTATAAAGATTAATTGGTATAATATTTAGGGAATGAGATTTTCTTAACACCCTGCTTTGAGCAGGAGTTGGACTAGATGATCTCCAGAGGTGCTTTCCAGCCTCAGCCATGCTGTGATTCTGTGAGCACAGGGAGGGAGATGATTAGTAAGTAGTTCTCAGCAAAAATGACACGAGCAGTTATAACACAATGAGTTCATGTTAATATAAAGAGAATGTATGCTTCCATTAACCACCCCCTTGAAATATGTATGCCCAGTTAAGCTAAATATGAAGGCAAAATACAAGCACAGCACTGTGCATGTACTCCATGCTTTACCTCTAGAAAGCTGAACCTTGAAAAAGAAAGAGCTGATTGTTTTATAATCTCAGGTTAAAAAACTTCTTTGTTTTAAGTAGCTTAATTCTTTTTTATTTCTTTTTGCCTTACTCAGATAAAATAGAATCCCATATTTTCTATGGACTTTCTTCAGTGTTAGCATAATTTCTTTGGAAATCTGTCACCACACTGCTATCAATGCATCTGTATCATACATCTTTCTGGGAGCTAGAGGGCAATAGCTTCCCACAGGAGATGGCAGGAGGTTCTGGGTAACCATGTTTGGGACAGGGAGAAGGAGAAAAGGAAAGGAGCTAATACTAGCAAACACTAACTTTTTCTGACAGACACAAGAATTAAGCATGTCCCAGATGATTTGTACATTTGAAGGGAGACTGATTCCTCAATTCTGCCTCCTATAAGAGGCTTCCTGATTTATGACAGCTACTTTCTAGGTAGCTAAATGGCTGTGTTGAGAATATTTTTGCAGCCAACCGAAGATTTTCTTTTAATGCCATTGGATTAGAACGCCCTTGAACAGTACGTCATGCTATATTTTGGAGTATATTCTCTGCTCACACACAAAAAACTGCAGAATGTTGGTCATAAGCACCTCTTAAAAACATCAAAGTGCAGAATCCAATCTTTATCACTGGCTGACAATTTAACAGTCCATGTCAGTCTATACTGAAATGTTTGCTCAACAAGTAGTTCTTCAAAAAGACTCCTAGGTGTATGAAATGAGCCCAGCTCAGAGTAGAAGCCCTGCTCCCTCGCTGCCTTTCTGTGGAGGCCGTAAGGCTTTTCTAGAGAGCAACAGAACTACAGCAAAAATTTCCAAACACTTCACAGACAGATATAAAGGGATCACATTTTAAGCAACGAAACCGATGCATGCTGTGTCATTAAAATAATGAGGGAAAAAAGCAAAGGATCATTTCTTGATTAGAATCTGTGATAAATAAACAATAGACAAGGAGCGTAGGAGACAAATAAAAGATTAGACATCTAAGGAGTCCGTTCAAGTATAAATTTGCATCACAGTTCAGTTAAACATGCAATGCAAATACCAGCGTGTTGGAAATCCTGCTCCACCTAAAAAGATAATATGTATGTATCTCTTCAGGCTATGTGCTGCGTTCCAGAGCAAAGTACAAAGCTGCTGGTCACAGTGGATCTCATAACTCAGATAAAATTTAATGTAGAAATATTAGGGTAGGGCTTCCAAACTAGAGCACCTCTATACCTTTGCATACCCCGACCAAAAATGAACACATTCTTATTTAGAAAAGTACTGTCTAATGTCAACAATGAGATTTTCATCAAGGTACATCTTTTGTATTTCCTGTAGTTCTAAAAAGTAGCTTCTATATAACTTTTTTCCATCTTAATAGTAAATGAATAAGGTTGTTTTGCTAAGTCAAAACAAAAGCTTGTGTTGGAGAAAACCAGAATTGTTTTGGATGTCATTCATGTGTTTTCCTCTTTCCTCTTTAACTTCACCTTGCTGATTTTTTATATTTATCAAATCATATTCAATTCAAAACCTGGCTTTCAAGCACTTTCCAAGTCCTTTAAGCCTGTCATGCTTAGTCCCATCCACAAGTTGTATCTAAAAGTACAGAACATTCCAATTACATTCAAATATTCCAGATCACTATTCTAAACAGCAGGCTAGGACAGTTAGAAAACTGGATTTCATTTGAAATTCCTTTCAAGTGTGTCTGAAAGGTACAGCCAAATGAGAAAAGCCTTTGAGAAGCAACATAAATGAGAAAAAAAGTTTAGAAAATGCCTAAAAAAATGTTTTATCTTGGTGGGAAAAGATACCAAGAAAGATGAAATAAGTCTTCTAGTATGTAGAAAAAGTTCTTCTAACAAAAGGGTCTGTGATCACTTTTTCTCCATCTCTAATAAGATAAGGAAAAGGAAAGACCTACTTAATATATATAGGAGGGCAACAAAGCTGGTGAAAGGGCTGGAAGGAATGTCCTATGAGGAGCGGTTAAGGACTTTGGGGTTGTCTAGTTTGGAGAAAAGGAGGCTGACGGGCAACCTCATTGCTCTCTACAGCTTCCTGAGGAGGGGAAGTGGAGAGGGAGGTGCCGATCTCGTCTCCCTGGTATCCAGTGACAGGACACGTGGGAATGGTTTAAAGCTGTGCCAGGGGAGGTTTAGACTGGACATTAGGAAGTATTTCTTTACCGAGAGGGTGGTCAAACACTGGAACGGGCTTCCTAGAAAGATGATCGATGCCCCAAGCCTGTCAGTGTTTAAGAGGCATTTATACAATGCCCTTAATAACATGCTTTAACTTGGTCAGCCCTGAATTGGTCAGGCCGATGGACTAGAAAATCATTGTAGGTCCCTTCCAACTGTTCCCTCGAGACACCTGGTAGCCTGGCTTCCTCCAATTCTCCAACTCCCCAAGTGCCTTGGACACGAGTGTCAGTGCTGGCCACACAGCTCAGGGGTAGCCTGAGTAACGTATGTTGGGGTCCAGCCCCTCAAGGGTCCTTGATGCCTGTCTGCACTGCTACCAGCACTCAAGCTAGCTAATTCAGGTAGGTTTGCACAATCTGCAGTCATAGCAGCATGTATCTTCACGAAAATACTACTGAGCTTCAGCACCCATCTCCACCTGCCTGCCAGCATAGGAAGGGCACACAGAGTGCCAGTTGTCAACCATGCTTATTTAGGAAACCAGAAGAAAAAAAAGAACTCAATAAATGTCTTTGCTCTAACTTCATCAGTCAAGGATATCATCTACTTCGGAGTTCCACCACAAGGAATATGAATAAGGGTTGTGATGTATAATTTTATAACAAAAGGCATAAACAAAGAGGGAAATTGTGAGGGTGGGAAAGGAGCTGTGTATTTCCTAGAGACACAGCTAACCAGGTAACAGCAGTGTTTCAGATCACAATGCCCAAGCCTTTTAAGCAGGCAGTTACCTTACAAAAGATAACAGCAAAGAACAAGGCAAGTTAGGAGCAATCAGAGCCATTTCACAATTACCTGTTAGAGCTTTCCCATACTTTGACAGACGTTGCAGAACACAAAAGAATATGCATATCAATTTTAGCTGTTGTTTGTGTAGATCTTGGTAGCCTGCAAATGCACATGCCCATACAAGTATGTGGTTTTACAGCACCTTCCACTCCTTCCACTGGTGTGGAAGGTCTGGCCCGCACTAGTAAGGAGCTCAAGCACCCTCACAGAAAGCTGACCAGATCTGATCTGTCCACAGACTAAGCTGACATATAACAGAGTGCTTCAGTTCCTTGGAGCAGCTCACCACACAATCATACAGTGCAAGAGAAGAGGCCAGAACTGGGGGAAGGATGATACTGCTTCAAAGCCCACTGAGATCACAAGCTGCTGGGGAATGTCAGGTTAAGAGCCATCTGTTAAATGTTGGTGCAGGGAAGGAATGGTTGTCACATCAGCCCATACAACACAGCTCAGGGAAACACAGTACCACGCCATACAATCAGGAAACAGCCAGCAATTTAAGAAAATGAAACTAACTCCCACAGAGTGGCTCGACAGATAACTGGCCTGCAATAATCAGAGGAATACAGCTGCTCTTTACATGAGCACTAAGATTATGTAGATACAGGCTTATGCCTGTGGAGATTCCCTCAGGCTGTGAGCTCATCAGAGTGCACAACTGAGCAAGGCTGGTGTGAGTCCCAATCTGAACGTCAGTTCTGCTAGCTGATAAACCAAGAACTACGTAGAAATGATCTGTGCTGACCTGCCTACTGCTTCTAAAAGACTAGCAGGTCCTGCTGTCTCTGGACTGGTTGCTATCAGCATTACAGTGCTTGCAAGACTTGTCCCCAAGGAAAAGGATCATTTGCAGTTCACTCAACTTTCCCTATTCAGTAACTGAGAATTTAAGTAAATGCCAGGGAATGTGTCTTCCTGCGGGCCAGTGGCAGTGGGCAGAAAAACATGAAGAATACAATGCAGTGATCACTGTATATGTATTTGTGGGTATTTCTGATTGGCATTTGTCATTTCACTTTCATTTCCTTTCTTTAAAGAGAAGCCTCAGGAAGCACAACCCTAGAAGGAAGGAGAGTAATGTGCAGGACATTTTGAGAAAGAACTGAAGGGAGGATGATGGGCAAACAGAGGAAATATGAGAGAGATGGCCAGCCACATCAGCATCAGGAAAATACAGGCGTATGTAACTAGCAAGTCTTTTTAAAGAAAAGTTGAGAGGCTATTGCCAGAATAGACACAGAAGTTATTTACCTCTGAAAAGAAAAAGCTCTGGAAGCCTCTGTGTTACTCCACACCTGAAAAATAGAGCAAATGCTGGAACAGGTAAATATCAGTAGATATCAGTAGGACAGCAAGGAGAAACAACATAACAAATGGGTGAGTAGTAACTTACGGAACAAAGTGAAAAAAAGAGCTGATTTTTTTCTAAAAAAAGGGAATAAGTAACAAGTTTTGTAAAAGATCATGCAAATGTTTTTTTCACTAATGAGAAGAGCTCAAGGAGCTGGCTGGTTTATTTCAAGTGTTGGTGCACAATGTGATAGGAGGAATTATTAAGGTAACAGAAATACAGTGAGGTAATAATCATGGAATATCAGTGTCAAAAGATAGAGTAAAGGTTGAAATAGCAGAATAATATTGTACCTATAATGATTTGACAAATATAAAGAAATTAGAGGAAATAGCAGGAATCAAAATCACTCTGGAAGCTCTTATAACTGGAAACTTGAGAACTGATGGCAGTCTGATCTACAGATCACACTGGATATGAACAGTGATCTCTAATTTCAGTAGGCAAAGAAAAAGCGGAAGGAATGGTATCATTATGGGAATTACTAACATGCATTAGAGAACAAATCCTATGGTTGCAGCAGCGGACAGGATTTCAGTGGTGAGTTTCCACACCAGTCACTGAGAAACAAGATAGTATTTTTGCTGAATAATGAGACTACAGGGAAAGATCCGATGTACAATAAGAATTTTTATTTTAATAAATAATGAAGTCATTCTAGAAGAGTTAATTTCATGCTGGAGAACCACATCAACAAACTTCATGTTTAAATGTCTGCAAATGGCATCTGAAGGGAAAATACTTGTGGGAAAGGGATGCTGCTGGTGGCCAAATAGGCAAGACGTACCATACCAAAACAACAGAACTGGTTAATGGACATAGCTAAAACAAAAAAAAATTAAAAAGCAACCCAAAACCTTGTGAAAACAATGGATTAACAACTTAGTCAAAGCCCAGAGAGTAAAGCAGCTGAAGAGGAGTCTGCCTCACAAGACTGGTGGTATTGAAGCTGACTAGTGGTAATGATAGATGAGAAAACACAGCTAGCCAGGTGTACCAACAATGATCTGGTTAATATGAGTATATATTGTGATGCACAGCCACCCAGCCAGCAGCTGTGAATGGGGGGTAGGTAACCTGGAACACCAGGCAAGTCCCCCTAACTGGCAGCAGAGCTGTGACCCTATAAACTGGGATGAAGCTGGGGAAACTCAACAGACCCTCTGGAGCAACAGCTCAATTTGGGCATTGCTTGGATTCCTACAGATGAGAAGTGACCTGCTGCCTTAGCAAGCACACACAGCTACGGAGAGAAAACTATAATGCCTCTATAAACAAAGGCACCTGCCAGAGAAAGCAGTCACTCTCCCCCAAGCAGAAGGGTGCAACAATGGTTCACATCCACAGTGCTCAGGGCCAGCAGCATCTAAAGCAGATGCTGCACTTCATGGCACTTGGTGTTCTCCGAGTCCCACATGCTGAGTCAAAGACAGTATTATTATTTCTTATAATTTTTCATACCAGAGTGCTTAAAATAATGTCAGACCTGCACCATAGCCTGGAAAGATGATGTTTTTATTGCATCAGTTTTATTGCATTAGTTTGTATCCCTTGGCCTTGACATGAGAATATATGGGAGTGTTTAATGTACAGCCATACCATTCTATCTGCTGAGGATGCATTCCTGAAAAGTGCAGCAATTAGGTATTCAACAGGTAGTGATACAATTTTTCCGATAAGAATTTGTGCAATAGCAGACGGGTGCATGCCACACACATAGCTAAAGTATGTAGGGAAGCATATAAGGATAGAAAGCAATAGTAGTATGAGCAGCATCAATAGCTGGAGGAGATGCTGGCTTTTCCACAGCTGGCTTTGTGGTGGCTGGAGATGCTGTTTGCTTTCTAAAACTTGCAGTTCCCTGGTGATCTCAGCCAGTTGTTCTCAGAACAAATATAATTCTGAAGGATTGTGGTGGATTGACCTTGGCTGGCTGCCAGATGCCCACCCAGCCACCCTTTCACTCCCCCTCCTCAGCAGGATGGGGGAGAAAATAAGATGCTAAAGCACCTGGGTCAAGAAAAAGATAGTGAGATAACTTACCAGTTACCATTATGGGCAAGACAGACCTGAGTTGGGAAAAATTAATTTAGTTCATTGCCAATTAAAATAGAGTTGGATGGTGACCAACACGGAAAAAAACTAAAACAACTTCCCCCCATTTTCCCAGGCTCAACTTCACTCCTTCTTTCTCAACTCTTCCACTCCCTCCCTCCACCACCCCAAGCGGCGCAGGGGGACAGGGAATGGGGGACTGTGGTCAGTTCACAATAGTTTGGTCAATCCATAGCTCTGCCTCTCTGCTGCTCCTTCCTCCTCACACTTTTCCCCTGTCCCAGCTTGAGTCCTTCCCACAGGCTGCAGTCCTTCATGAACTGCTCCAATGTAGATCCTTACATCCAGTACAAGGATTTTCAACCTCTTCATCTGCGGGATTGGACACAAGACTGCTAGTGCGAGCACTCTTGCTGCCACCCTTCTAAATAAATATGTTTTAATGGTCGTCATTATCTTCCTCAGGTGTCTGCTGCTTACCATGGTCATTCAAGACAGTCAAGGCAAAGGATGAAAAAACAGGGTAATGGCAATGGTCAGTGAAATGGGGTATTGTAAGATCGGTGTCAGTACTGTGAAACATTGGAAGTAGAAGCAGTCAATAGCAGGGAATTACAACATAAAGCTTCTTCACTGGGCGCTGGAGGACGGTACAGTGCAATATGAGCACACTGCCTAAGGGAAAATATTTCTGGAGTAAACTGTCCACAGAACTATACTGAAGCTACACGTCAAATCAAACTAGTTATTTGCAGGAATAAGTGAATGTATTTGCAGTGCGGGAAATCAAGCAACCCAGGTGAGGAGCAAGTCTGTAAGCCTAATTATTCAAAAGTGCCTAAATTGAAGAATATTCACATTTCTCAAAAACATCTCTTGTATTATTTCCCTTTTTGCCCCCTCATTCCAGGAAAGTTCTGCTGATTTAAGACCATATGTCTAATTGCATTTTATTAGGTAAGTATCGCTCAGTGTTTCCTAATTTTTCAAGTTTCTGGTTAGCAGCTCAAGACAGTGCTGTGTAAGTGTTTTAATAAAGGCATCCTAGAACAGAATTCTTGCATTAATTTCCTAAGAGAACAATGATTTCCCAAACAGGAAGTCAGGAAGAAGCAACCTTGGTTGGTAAAAGAGAAAGCAAAAAGGGAGGAGAGCACTAGAACCTCCCAAACACCCTGCATCTATTTCCTCCTATTTCTCTGCAACACCCAGCTTCTGACTTACCCAGTCTACAGCATTTAGACACTGTGTTGGAAGGGTAAATTAGAAGCATGCAAGGAAAAGGTAAGGAATAATAAATATTCTCTGGCAGGCACTGACATTTCTATCCTCTAGAGATGGGTGTTTCCCACTCGGAAAAACTGATCATGTCTATCAATGCTCTTTCCTTCCTACTATTTCTGACCACAGACTTCTGTTAGAAGTTTATAAACTAATTTTAGGGGTGTTTTTCCCATACTTTAGAAGAGCAGTTCAGCTGGATTTTAGCCGTTGGATTTTCTGCTTGAACAAAATACATGTATTGAACAACTATAGGAAAAAACCTGCAGAATGGAACAGTTACAATAAGTACATGCATATTTACTTCTAGGCTGGAATATTTTATGAAGACCTGATCCCTTTTCTTTTTTTTTTTTTTTTTTTGAGACATTAATTTTATAGATAAGATGATCTATAATCTACTAAAATAAACTCTTCCAAATCTGTTAAACATCTGCACAAGAAAACTGGTTGTTACAAGATTACAGTGAAATAATCCCAAGGAATTGTCCTCAAAGAAATTATTCTGCAGAAAAAATATGATAAAGTCGTTCCATGTTGGAAAAGGACATCTTTCTAGTATTTCAGTCAGCCAGAATCATTAACTATCTCGTAACAGGAAATGTACAAACACTGCAGTAAGTCTAGGAAATTAAAGTATCCCATTCTGGAGCTTTATCTCATTAGGGGGGTTCCAAACACTAAAACATGGAGTAACTGTTTTAAGGACATAAACATGTTTGCTTTTATGTTAGGAGTAAATTGTACCTCTATTAGAAAGTCTAAGTTTGGTGGCAATTAAAATCATACTTTTACATTGCTGGGTTGAACACTGTCTCTGAGCAGAAGTGCTTTAGTTTCAGGTTTTTTCTCAGCTTTTAGACACCCTGTCTAGGTGGAGTTACTGGCGAATACGATAGCTACTTCAGTCACGGAATAAAAACATTGAGCTTCTTTCCCCCTGCACCCTCAATTTTTGGCAATATGTGCTTACCATAGTGGCATTTTAAAGAACTAGAAGCTAGTTTTTCTTTTTCTGTGAGCAAAAGGGAGGATCAGAGAAAATGCAACTGCAGGCTTCTGTAGCCTGCAGCCCCACTTTTTTCTCTGCTCTCACGGTTCATTAGTTAAATCAGGAGGCAGCTTGGCCAAAGGTAGGACAGCCGTTTTCCCGCGCTAGCTATAAAAAATCTTTACTATTGCTTCTCATTAAAGTTTACGGTTTAGGAAATCAAATAATAAATTGAGGAAAGCACGTCGCTAGGGTGACTTAGATAACCAAGTGTTCTTTCAGAAAACAAAATTTCACTGAAAAAAAATCTAAGAAGTAATTTTGTTTCAGGAACATTCAGCTACAAATAAGAAAAGGTGCATGGAGGAGACCGTTACCACTAATGCAACAGCTGTAGCTGGGTGCAATTCCATAAAGTAAAAATTTCAGATGAATGAATATAATTGTCCCAAAGCAAGTGAGAGGATAAAGTAAAATTAGATGCTATTAAGGGGCATGATTTTATTTTATTGTGTTTGTTTCTTTAAAGTTTTTTGCAAAAGGTCCACATTTATTAAGACCAAGTGGATTGTAAGATGCTCTTTTTCCTGTCACTTATCTCGACAAATGCTGCTGAACTACTTGCTTTTGTTTAATTTGAGAAACCTTAGTGAACACAAAAGGTACTGAAAAGGTAATATGGAAAAGATTTTCCTTTCATTTGCAATAGCAACAGCTAAGTAATCACAGCAGTATCTTTCCACCCAAACGTCTCTTCACAGTGTTATTCAAGCAGGTTCTGTACCTAACCACATCTAAGGGTAAAAAAAAGGTTAGATTTCTATGTGCGGTTGATTTTTCTTCTTCATCAAACTGGGAACTTAATGAGAGCCATTTGTGACATGTACAGAACATGATGGGTGAACAATTGGCTGAAGGGTTGGACTCAAAGCATTGTAGTAAATGGAGTAACATCTGGCTGGCGGCCAGTCACTGGTGGTGACTGGGCTCAATTTTAGAGTCAGTTCTCTTCAATGTTTTTATCAATGACCTAGACACAGCAGTTGAGTGCACATTAAGCAAGTTTGCCAATGATACTAAATTAAGAGGAGCCATTGATTGAGAGGCCTTACCGAAAGATCTTGATAGATTAGAGTGCTGGGCAGTCACCAACTGTATGAAATTTAATGAGGACAAATGCCAGATTCTGCACCTGGGACAGTGTAATCCTGGGTATACGTATAGATTGGAGGACAAGAGGCTGGAGTGCAGCCCTGCAGAATAGGATCTGAGGGTTTTGGTTGATGGTAGGCACAATAGGAGTCAACAATGTGCCCTGGTGGCCAAACGGGCCAACCGTATCCTGGGGTGCATTAGGCACAGTATAGCGAACTGGTCAAAAGAACTGATTGTCCCGCTATACTCAGCATTGGTGTGGCCTCACCTCGAGCATGTGTCCAAAGGAGGGAAACAAAGATGGTGAAAGGACTAGAGGGCATGACTTAGGAGAAGTCTGAGGATACTAGGCTTGTTCAGCTTAGAAAAGAGGAGACTGAGAGGTGACCTCATTGCTGTCTACAAATTCCTCATGTGGGGGAGCAGAGATCTCTTCTGTCTGGTGTCCAGTGATAAGACACGAGCGAATGGCTTAAAGCTGCATCAGGGGAAGTTCAGATTGGATATTAGGAAAAAGTTCTTCACTGAGAGGATGGTCAAGCACTGGAACAAGCTCCCCAGGGAAGTGGTCATGGACCCAAGCCTGCCAGTGTTCAAGAAGTGTTTGGACAATGCTCTTAGATATATGGTTTAACATTTAGGTTGTCCTGCGTGGAGTCAGGATTTGGACTCGATAATCCTCATGGGTCCCCTCCAACTCAGGATATTCCATGATTCTATGATTTTATGATTTTATGATTTTTTTTTATTATTGGATGGCCCATACAACCACAAATAGGTGTCCAAATGACCACAAAGAGGTATCAGTCACAATTTTTGTGTAGTGTCAGCTACAGAAGTGGTTTAAAAACAGGATTCAAATAAAATCATTCTGTAATAAATCTGTCTCTTATAAGTAGCTAATGCCTTATAGATGATCTTACTTCGCATTCCCACAATGTCCCCTAATTGAACTGTTGTATTCCATGTGGCAGATTACACTAATGAAGAAATTAATGGTTGATAATAGGAAGGAAATATATGTTATTCAGTTAATAGGCTATTATAAATCACTTCTTTAGTAATTTTGTGATTTTTTTCTTGAAGAATGCAAAACGCCAACACTGACAAAAATGAGAAAACACATTCATATCAACATATTGAACAGTGGACAAAAGAGGAAGTCAAACAATGGGCGACTGAAGTTGTTAAGATTAACCAGAAATATGCAGAAATCCTGTTTAACCAAGATGTGACTGGTTTTACTTTGAAACTGATGACTAAAGCAGATTTTGTGGAAATGAGCATACCTCATGGGCCTGCTCTTCAAATAATGTATTTCCTGAAAGAGCGTGACGTTCTAGGTAAAAGTTCTAACCAGGCTGTGGAACAAGAAGGCACTGAACAGAGTCTTGATGGAGAAGGAGAAGATGGAGAAATTGCAAAGAAAGAGTGCAAGAAGAAATATGGGTCATTTAATTCCAGTATACTGCAGGACTCTAAGACAGAGAAGACAAAAAAGCAATGAAGTCAGCTGACAAAAAGAATGTATCAGATAAGCCACTGTCAAGCAGCCAGCACCCAGCTGGAAATATGTGTATGCCATATCCTTTTGATAATTTCAATGATGGTACTCGATACACACAGTATAATATTCTAAATGTCCCTGAAACAGGGCCATTCAATCTCATTGATCCTGCACATGAATTCAAATTACTTACCAACACAGAGAAGGCACTCGAAGAGGATATCATGATGAAATTTAGCAATGAAGTCTTTAGATTTGCTCCAGCCTGCATGAACTCCTGCACAAATGGCACTACTCATTTTGGAGTATGTTACAATCCACATGGGGAAATGGAAGGAATAAAAGTTACCAAAAAAGAAGCATACATTGACCATTTGAATAAATTCATCGGAAAGTACTTTAATGAGCAATACACCAGCATTGCAAAAGCTTGCATTAGAGAACCTAGATTTGTGGAAGTATTATTACAAAACGGAACTCCATCACATATGTTTGTCATTGAAATAGATGTGGTTCCCAAACACTGCTTCTGTGATACAAAATATTTCTGTACCAACACATGCGAATATAAGAGTAAGAGTTGGAAAAAAGCTCTCTTCATCCAGGATGGAGCTAGTTCCAAAAATATTCAAAATACCAAAGAATTTGAAACTTTTAAAGGTACCTTGACGGCTTTAGCAGATTCTCGTAAAAGAGTAGAGGAAGAATACAACTTAAAGCAAAAGAAGTCAATGAATGAAGGACTAAAGCTAGTTAGCCTGCTCACGGGTAGCAGGGACTCACTAGATAGCTCTTATTACGACTACTACATTTTGGTAACATGCAAGTGCCACCCAAGTCAAACTTCACACTTAGACTTTTTACAGGAAATAAAATGGTTTGCTGTGCTTGACTTTGATTTTGAATCAGAAACGAATGGTGTGTTCAAGACTTCCAAAAAAAAATCAAAATGCCAAACTTTGCTTCCCAGATTATTATGAAAACAAGGTGGGTTCAGTTTCTGAACAAGCTGAAAAGCTGAAACTGCATCAGGAGACCAACTGGATTTTCTGCAACAGTGGATCAGACTTCAAAGGCAACAACAAACTACTATTAGATCCCACTTCATGGCAACGAGACAGAACTGCTGGTGTCAGAAAAATTATTTCATTTCTTTCACACAAAGTTGTAAAGCAGAGTGGAAAGTTTCTAATAGCGTTTCTTTTGCTTTCCACAGTGGAAGATTCAGTGGATCCCATTACTGAGACTTTTATGGCATTTTACCAAGGATTAAAGGGACTAGAATACATAGCCTGCATTTGCATTGGTGCAGGTACATACCAGCGATGGAAAGATCTTCTACAAAATTAGTGAGGAAGCACTTTCAAATAAATGTGTTTCTAATTTAACCCTGCAAATGATAAATGGTACCATCATAAAATTAAAATCAGTGACACAGTCTTCTGAAAGACTTCTGCCCTCTGTTGGTCATTCTACTGTTCTTCTAAAGAAGAAAGAAGACTCCATGGCAGCGTTGGAAATACTTTGTGAAAACGAATGCAAAGACACAGGAATAGAGAAGGATGCAGATAAATTTAAAAATTTCTTGAAAGAGCGGGAAGAAGATTTTTATCGAGGTGGTAAAGTATCATGGTGGAATTTCTATTTTTCTTTTGAAAATTATACTTCAGATTTTTTCAGAAGAGACAGTTATGAAAAGCTTGAACAACTAATTGTGTCTTCATCTAACAGTGCTAATCAATCACTTGTAAAAATTATCAACCTTTACCACCACCCAGGCTGTGGTGGGACAACATTAGCTATGCATATCCTTTGGGATCTCCGGAAGCGATTCAGATGTGCTGTTCTGAAAAACAAACCAAGTGATTTTGGAACACAGCTGACAACTTTACTCACCTGTGGAGCAAACGACGACACAGGCTATTCACCAGTGTTACTTCTTGTGGATGATTTTGAAGACCAAGAAAACGTCTATTTTCTGCAGAAAGAAATTCAGGCTGCTATAAAATGCATTTGGTATGTAACTCCTTTAGTGATCATTCTAAACTGTATGAGATCTCAAAATCCTGATGAAAGTTCAACAGTCAATTTCTTGAACAGTGTTTCTTTAGAACATAAGCTTTCTGAAAAAGAGCAAAGGGCCTTTGATCAGAAACTAAAATATATTGAAAAGGTGCATCCAAATCCTGACAATTTCTACTCATTTATGATTATGAAGAAAAACTTTGATCCACAGTACATAGAAAAAGTGGTAAAAAATACCTTGATAACTTGAATACTGCCTCTAAACCAGCACAACTTGTGTGCTATCTAACACTTAAACGCGTATGTAAGAACATCTACAGTTTCAGTATCACTATATGAAGAATTCTTAGGAATTAATTCTCAAGAGATTGGCTGCAGTACAGATAAATTGATAGAAAAGATGGGAATTTGTTCCAATATTCTAATATATGATCAGGTACATGAATACACGAGATACAAAGGTCTTCGCATCATTCACCCATTGATAGCATCACACTGCCTAACGGAATTGAAACTAACCTATGACTTGCCTAAAAGTGAAATTACATTGCAGTTGTTGAAAGAAGATTTATTTTATGAGACCTCATTAAAGCAAGACAAGCTTATTCACGATATACAAACCCTGCTGATTACTAGACAGCGCAAGGAACATGGCGATGAGTCAGACACATTGTTTTCCCCCTTAATTGAAGCCATTCACAGGGAAGAGAAGTGTGGTAAAGTGGAATACGTGTTAAACGAAGCATCTGCTAGATTTGAGCAAAATGCTTAAATTTGCCAAGCCTTAGCAAGATACTTCTACATTAAAGCAAGGAGATTTGACTCTGCATTATACTGGGCCAAAGCAGCCAAACAAAGAGCACAACACAATTCATACATATCAGATACACTAGGTCAAGTCTTTAAAAGTAAGCTGAGATATTGGAAAGATAAAGCAAAGAGTGAAGTCCTGACAGCTGAGGAACTGAAACACTTGCTAGAGCTTGCTGAGAATGCTTCACAGGCTTTCAGAGAATCTCAGCGGAAAGCTGAAAATGCAGACAATGAACAATATTTGCAGCATCAAAAGCTTAAAAGAAAGTTTCAAACGTACAATACTGCTGGTTATCACAGAGAGACAGAAACTGGTCTTTATGTTATTGATGTCCTTTGGCATGTTCCTTTTTTCAGCAAAAAAGACTTACAGTGTAGAAAAAAAAATGGCAAAGTATCTACCAGGAAATAGTGTTTTGAATGTAGATAGCCCTAACAGAGAGAGTGAAATGTTCAAGGTTCTTGAACATTATTCCAGCTTTTTAGGTAATTTGCGATCATGGTTGAAAAGGGCATTTGACTTTTTTGAAGACTACTTTGTATTTTTCAAAACACAGACCAATGAAAAAGAAATTGTAGAAGCAAAATTGTATGAGAGGGTTCAAGAATGTTTTACCAAATACATAGAAATATTTTGTGATTTCAGTTTTGAGCAACTGAAAAGTAAACAGGTCTCAAAGTGGCCCACGTCTCAGTATATAGAAGCATACAGGGAGACTGTGGAGGCTTCCAAAGCAGGCTCATTTTCTGGCATTTTGGAATACCTCCACAGAAATCACAGAAATGCTGACAGAGAAATAGAAGACATAGTAGAAGCATATGTGTTTTTGTGTGAGGAGAATGGACAAGCAACTCTGACAGACAAACAGAATTTGATTTTGGCAAATGTTGTTCTGAACTGCATTAAACCTAAATCCACTAAGTTACAACCTTCTAAGGTGTTGAGAAGTCTGCTTCTAAGCATTCTACAGGAAGTGGAACCAACTTCACAGTGTGTAGAGCCTTTCCTCCTAGCCTCCTTGTTGTTCTGGCCCCAAAATAGAAAACAACTAAACGAAGATTCCAGGAAAATGGAAACTTTTGTTAGACGCTTAAGTGAGTCTTTCAAAGAGCTCTATGGAACCCTGCATCGTTCCAGGCAGCCTCTGGCTCTATTCTATCTGGCAAAAGGCAGTGGCCTGAACAGATTTGTTCACAAAGGAAAAATAAATCAGCTTTTTAGTTCACTTTCAGAACAGGAACTGAATTCCCTCTGGCAGAGTGGAAATATCTGGAAGAGGCAGGCTGTTCAAGATCTTTTGCTTCCTTTGGATGGAAGAGCTGAGGGTAAGGTTATCTACGCAGACTATGGCAGCAATGAAAACTTTAGGATACCAGTGCAGCCTGTTCCCTCATGCTTATTGAAAAAAGGCCCAAACATAGAAAGAGTGACTTTTTACCTTGGGTTTTCCATTGCTGGTCTCCTGGCATACAACACACGAAGTCTGTCATTAAAACAATAGGTATTGCAATTTCTCAGCTACAAGGCTTTTTCAGGCAAAATTATCCTTTTATTGGTTTTTGGTTTGTTTATTTTTTGGTCAACAATTACAAATTACAACCTCAGGCTGTCTATTATATTTCCTCCCTCACTATGTTAGTCTTTCAGTCCCATACAGAATTGTCTCTCTACTGTCATAACTGCTGTTTGGACAGTCAGTCAAACTGAAATGTTGGTGCAGTTAGTCCTGTAGACTGGTCACTACTACTCAAAGTTCTTTGGTTGATAACAACATGAGAAATCATTCCAAAAAAAAAAAAAAAAAAGAGAATTCTAAAAAAGAATGTTTTGAAAATGTTATTTTTAAATACCATCACTTTGAAGAACCCTACTATCTTGCTAGCTTTTTCGCCATTGCTTGTAATGAAGGATGTCTCACCATGATTTTCATACTCTTTTATAAGCAATGTAAGAACAAGGAATGTACATTAGAAAACATGTATCATGTAACATTCCCTGATGCTCCATTGTATCTGGTGTCATCTTGGCACAAGGGTAATGTAAAAGGCTATTCAGTTGCAAAGCAGCATTTTTTTCTCTGTTGTTATTGTACACGCTTGAATAATGAAATGCATTTGTATATGGGCCTGTATTAATAGCCAAGCTGTACATCTTATGGGAGGACAGAAGCACTGGTCTTTTAGCTTCTCAGGGCATTTCTAAATATGTGATTATTAAAGACACCGCTACTTTCTACTGTACTGTAAAAGCACACACCAGTTGGCATTTGATGTCCATATTAAAAAGATTTTATTCTTTTGAGGTGGGTCTGCTTCTGCTTTATATAAAATTGATCCAGTTTGGTCATTCCTTTCCTTATAAATTCCATTAGTTCCTTCCAGTGATAGATTTCTTATCAATTCTGATCCTTGCAAAAACAGGCAATTTAAATGCTTAAAGTGGTCATTAATTTCATTGCTTTCCTCATGTGTATAAAACTGCCTGCTATGTATAGACACAACTAATGTTCCAAAAAAGGAAAAGATATTGGTGCGAAGCACCAGAAACAAGAAGTTACTACTGTCTGGGGGGGTGCATATGATTCACGAAAACCAGAGGAATTCAATGCAATTAACTGCCTGAAGGAGGTCTGCAGGACGGCTCTTTCATCACCCCACAAGTCCTCTTTGCTCTTTGTGTCAGGCAAGGAGGCAGGCAAAAATAAGTGACATCTCAACAGATTAGTAAAAACAAATTGATAAAAAGAAAAAGTATAAAGCGGCAGACAATTCTGCTCTAGTGCAGCTCTTCTTTTAGTTCTAAATATGGATAAGGAGTTTTATTATATAATCCAGACTGCTTTTTAACTCTAACCAGAATATAGTTCTCTTGGCAAGAATGCAAACTTCATTTTAACCTGTATCCTCTTTGTTTCTAGCAGTATACTTTTATTTCAGACAGGGTGCTACCGGATCAATTTTCATGATGTTTCATTATTTGTTCTAGTTAGTCCTCAGGATATCGCTGTACAATTTATCACTGACTGAAGTATTTACCCTTCCAAATAAAGATTTACAGCAAATAATTTGCTATGTCTTCATGGCAATTGAAGACTTCAGTCTTCGTCTCAGTCAGTCACATCTCCTAACAACTGCAAGTGTTTTTATGTGCTCAAGCTCAGCTGAGCTGTGTAGGGTGGCGCATTGGGTACACCCAGCGGGGTGCGGTGGTGGGCGGCTGTGGGGTGCCCCATGGCAGGAGGCCACGAACCGCCCTGGGCCGGTCGCAGCCGGTTCCAGCTGGCTCCAGCACCGGTGTGAGCACCCCATCTCCCGCCAAACCGCCGCCATTCAGGGGAGCCCGTGATGATCAGACAAGTTTAAGAAAGAGCGGCAGCTGTGATGGGCAGGAGAAATTGTGGAGGAGATGCTGTTGGAGACATATGGAAGGGGACATTGTTGGGGCATGGCTGGAGACACAATTCTGGAAAGGGGCATCCAACATCAGGGCTGGGACACCCCTGAGGGACTGCAGCCCATGGGTGACCCACACCAGGGCAGGGACACCCCTGGGGGACTGCAGCCCACGGGTGACCCATGCTGGAGCAAAGCAAAGAAGAAGGAAGGAGCAGCGGAGAAGCAGAAGAAAAGAATCAGAAGCAAGGAGCGGCAAAAATAAACCACTACACGCTGAGACTGACCTCCTCCACTGCAGGCTCGTCGCCTTGGCAGGGGGATTGGGAAGGACTGAGCAGAGGTGAAAACAAGGGGAGTTGCAGCTAGGAAGGGGGAAGGAGAGGTGTTGCACTGAAGTTGAAAGGGGAAGAAAGGCATTTCCCTAAGTATTTGCTTAGTTGTTTGTCTTCTTGGTTTCTCAATACCCCAATCAGTAAACATTTATGTTAACTGGCAATAAATTAAGTGAAACTCCCCAAGCTGAGACTGTTTTGCTCACAATGCATTTACATTTACTAACAGCCCTTGGTATCTGGCACAGTGTATTACATGCTAGGCACTGCACTACATGCCTGTGTGAGTTTACAGAAATACAGATTTTATTATTATATATATCAGGCTGTTTGTTATAAAATTGTATTTTTATCAGTAGTAGCTCATTAATAAATATAGATATTCGATAACATCCTTAATTGTGCAGTGTGGAACTGTATTTCATAGAATCGTAGAATCAGAGAATAATTAAGTTTGGAAAAGACCTCTAAGATCA
>NW_009201117.1:0-233 GCF_000690835.1 Fulmarus glacialis
GGGCTTGGCTTTTCCAGGCCGCCCACCACGGCAGTAACGGGGGGGGCTCTGCAGCAGCTCCGGGGCTGGCCCAGCCTTGCGAAGCGTTGTGTAAGTGCCAGTGCCCGGTGCCTGCGCGTTGTTTCAGCCGTGGGGAATGCAGGGCTGCTTCCCTCTCTAGAACCGCGCTCCGGTGCGGGCGGTCATCCCGCTTCGGCCCGCGGGGATCGGCTGCGGTCTCCGGGCGCGGGAGG
>NW_009201117.1:280-3644 GCF_000690835.1 Fulmarus glacialis
GAGAACAGTTCCGGGCGCTGTTTTTAGCCCTGCAGGTAAATAAAAATCTACTCGCAGCCGGTCAGGTGGACCTTCCCTGACGGTGCGGTTTGAGTGAGGGTGCGGTAAGCCCCCGCGCTCTGAGGCTGTGTTCCTGTCTGTCCTGCAAGGTGTAACTGACGCTGCGAGTTGAGGTTTTGGGTGCACAGAAAAGATTTTGAAATACAGGTTTTTTGTAATACTTGCAGCTATTGCCCACTGTACGTTTGAACAGTGTAAATATTGGGGTATTTGCCAGTCAATCCCAGAAGAGGATCCTGCGATACGTGCTCCTTCCTTCATACTACTCCTTAAGTTCTTTGTGTGTGAACAGGAGTTTCCTCTTTGTAGGCTTTGTCTCCTCCTTCCCGAGGCTTTGGTATGTGACAGCCCAGTGCCTGCGTGTCGCAGGGGATGGGGAACGGCCAGCTGAGCAGAGCTGGTTTCTGCTCGTGTGCAAACAACTGTGCTGGCACGAGGGGCAGGAAAGGAAATAAAAGGAAATTGCGGTCACTGGGTAAGCGTTAGAAGCTTTAACATTACCAGGAACTTGGTGTTTAGAGGGGAGTTGGAGATCTGTCGTAGGCTGTTACAGCTTGTTTTCATCCAAAAAGTGTTTAAAAAGGGTACTTTGAGAAGGGACAGCATCCACCACTTGACCTACTTAGTGTCCATGTGTGTGAACAGTCTGCCGTCCCGCCGTCTCCCATTCAGATGCCGTAGAAAGCAGCGCTTCCACCCAGGCGCTCCCACGCGGCTCCCCGGGAGCAGGGAGAGGGCCGGGGCAGCGCCGAGACGCCGGAGGTGCCACGTGGGCAGAGGAACGCATTCCCCAAGTCGCTGGCGGGAGGGTGGGGCGTGGAGAAACAGCTGTTTCTCCATCGGGATCCTTTTAGTTCCTCCCACCCCAAATCCTATTTAGACACGTCCCTTATCGAACGAATCCCGTTTGGATCCCAAGAGCAGTGTTAGTTGGATCTGTCGGAAAAAGCTTTTAAGTAAAGGCAGTGTTTGCGGCCTCATCCTGCGCTCCAGCACTGTGGCTGCTCAGCAAAGCCTCCTTAGTGGAAACTCCTCCGGTGTGGGGTATCGGGTCGCCCTCTCTCCTTCCTCACGTGAGGCAGCAGTGACAAATACCACGATGCAGTGTGAAATAGCGTCCTTTCTCAGCTCCCTGGGAAGTGCTCCCGTGTCCTGTAAGTGCGTTTAACCCATCTGAAACCAGAGCACCATGTGCTTTGTGTGTTATTCCCTTCCCTGCCTGCCCTCATGTGCTCCACAAAACAGACGTATTTGTTTAATACTGGCTAACCTGCATGTACACTAATAGCTGGCACATTTGTGTTTTTTGAGAGAGAAGTCAATATGCTTGTGATTCGTTAACTCTGGTATAATTATGTCGTTTCTTGTGACTGATGCTGTCAATGGAAATGCCCAGACTTCTCCCTAGGACAGCTGCATCCAGGAGCCACTGTCTAGCTGGGAGTTGGTAGGAACACGGAAGTCTTAGGTCTTAGGAAACACTTGACACCTGAGCTGGCGGCTACGTCAGAGAGCAAACAGCTGCAGGATGGCTTTGCAGGGCTGTTGCGGTCCTGAATGGAGCCGTGATCTGTTGGGGAGTATGGGAGCCGAGGGCGAGGGATCTGCGCGAGCAGCGGTGGCAGCTCCCGTGTTGGGAGGAGCAACGGTTGCCTCCCAGGGTGGGACCAGTGGGGGGTGCCCTGCGAGCCGTGGGGTGCCCCCGACGCTGAGCCTGTTGAGATGGGGACAGTCAGTTAGTGGGTCGTGTGCCGACTGTCCTGTGTCATCTCCCTTGTTGTGTGTGTAACGTGTGTATGTTGTGTGACATCGCTGTGAGTGGATTTTTTTGCGCCCCTGATCTGAGTTGCTGCTCCCCCGTGTGTTGGCGTTGCCTATCAGCTTGCCTCTTTGTGGTCTTCTTACAGACTTTGATTCTAAGAAGAAAAGAAAAGTGGCAGAAATTTATCAGGCTCTGAACAGTGACCCCATCGACGTGGCTGCGCTCAGGCGGATGGCGATCAGCGAGGGGGGGCTCTTGACGGATGAGATTCGTTGCAAAGTGTGGCCAAAGCTGCTAAGCGTTAATACAGACGACCTGCCCCCTCTTCCAGGTATGGAACAGCCTGGACTCGGGTGCTTTGGAAGAACGGCTCGGTGATCTCTGTGCACGCTAGAGGAAGGATCACAGAGGCTGAAGCACATGCTTTCTGACCAGCCTTTTCCCTGTGTACGCTGGTGCGTATCCCACCAAGCTCGTGTGCGAAGGCGACTCGCACTGCAGCATGAATGCCGAAGCTTCGCGCACTGTGTTGTATGTAAATGTCAGATTTGGAAATACACAACTTCCCAAAAACAACATTTCCATTGTGCTGTAGGGTGTAGTTATCTTTAGTGACAGTGATGGAAATCGGTTCACTTTGGATGCGGTTGGTGTGGCCCTGAGCAATTAGCTGGCACGTGTAAGTTCATCTGCAGCAGAAAGGATCAAACTTAATTTTTGTTGCTCCCATGGAGAGGTGGCTGTGCTGAGCCCTGGCTTGGCAGGTGTCTCTTCCAGGCATAGATGAAGCAGTTTGTTGCATGAAGCACATGTGGTGTTTGGTCAGAGCAGAAGCAGGGAAAATGACCTTCTTGATGAGGTACCTGCGTGGTTTTTAAACCTTGGCAATGCAGAAGCTCCAAGACCTGTAGCTTTTACAGTCACTGTCCCCAGGACAGATTTGGTTGTCGTTCCTGAATCTGTGGCCATTCAGAAGTGTGCATCCCCCCATGTCTGTCAAGAGCCGGATTACGTTAGGTGGTCAGAGCTACTGGAAGACAACATTTAATTTCACGTGATCACATAGATAGTTCAGTGTGCCAGGAAATTTCTTTTTTCTTCTGTTTTAACTACCTTAGCTACCCGTGGGTGGGGTTTTCTTCTGAATTATTTCTATTTAATAAACTATTCTTTGTGGTCTCCACAGCATATCGTGCCTGGCTGCTGCTGAATACGCTTTGCATTGCACAGCAAAACTGTGGAGCAAAGATGTTTCCAGGAACGCTGGGAATGGTGTCAGTTTAAGCACTTTAATGTATGTTGTTTAAAGAAATAATAGTCTCGTTTCCTCGCACTGAAGTGCCGTTAGCATCAGAATACGCAGCAATGCGAGTGAGGGGACAGGGCTGGTGTGTGACGTACAAAAAAGGGGACATACGATGGGGTGGTGTGTCTGTGTTTGCAGCCTCATCCTCCTGCCTTCAGCAGGGTTTCTCCCGGCTCCCTCGCCCAGCTCTCTTCCCGGTACCTTTGCACTACTCGGTGTTAATCATATTCCTCTTT
>NW_009201117.1:3675-11099 GCF_000690835.1 Fulmarus glacialis
AGGAAAGGAGCTGCGAGAGGACAATAAAGATTACCAGCAAGTGTTACTGGACGTGCGGCGATCCCTGCGCCGTTTCCCACCAGGTGAGAGGGGATTTTCCTCTTCCTGCTCTGTGCTGTGGGGCTCCTCCTGGCTCAGACCTTGCTCGGGGGTTGCAGTAGGTGATGCTCTGTTGCTCCGAGAGCCTGGCTTCTAGAAAGCATTTTCCTTCTGAGCTTACAGCAGCTTCTTCACGCAGCGGAGCCGTTCTGCGGCTATCGGTTTCCTTCAGCTGCCTGTGCTACAGCTGGTTTTTGATGTGGCTCTTCCAATGTTACACCTCCCCCTGCCCCGCTGAGCCCCTCTGCCAGCAGGCCGGTACCGTCAAACAGTTGCCGCGCAGAGAGGCCCGGATCCTGCGTGCCCCTCACCTGTTGTGAGCAGGGTGAGATTAGGATAGATGGAGCGCTGAGAAATGTACCATTTGCTTCAGTTTATTTCAACCGTGGTCTAGCTCAGGGGCATGGAAAGCAGGTTTGTCAGTGGTTAGAACAATTTCTGGTGTAAAACAGTCTCAAAATAGGGTTCATGCACCAAATTTAAGAGAACTCTGAACCTTTAGAAGCAAAATGTTTTTGCAGTGTTTAGTTCTGATGGGTGGCTGGTGCCTTGTTGTGCTATTTATAAATCATTTAATCCAGCAGCTATCTAACTCTGCAGAGCAGTCGTTATTCCTGGCCAGAATCTGCTTCCCCTTTCTGCTGCTTTTATTTTGCATGAACAGTTGATTCACCCTGATTCTCTTTCGAGTGCGGATACTGTGTGCAAGCCTGATTCCTGAAGGGTCTGCTAGTACGGACTTCTTTGCCCTTGAATGGCAGCCTCCTGCCTATTTTTAGACACATTAGTGAAGCAGGGGAAAAGGAGAACTTTGTCATTGCAGGATCTCCGCTGGGACTTTCTGCTTGGCCTTTGGGCATTTTATCTGTTGACAAGGACTGCCAGAAACTGGCTGCAGCTGTGCATGGCAGGAACAATGTTTTTCCTGTGACATCCTGTCCCTAAACACATGTTGTTAGCAGGGGACCGATATAAACTTGTGGCGATGGAGGCCTCGCAGTCTGATGCAGTTGGCGCGGTTTCTGTGAAAATGGGCCCTGTTTAATTTTTTCTAGAACCCCTGGGAAATAAAAAATTATTAAAATGTCCTCAGCAGTGCTGGATGTGCAGGCAATTCGCTCTTCACAGCACTGTACAAACATCAGTAAAACCTGCTCCTGTCATCCACGGTGACTTCCTTGCAGGTAATGGCACTGCAGCTCTGAGGATTAAACAACTTAACAACTGGCCAGCTTCCCCTGGGCCATCAGAGTTTTGGGGGGCAGGATTAGCGCTTGGGACATTTTTTCTGCTCGTTTTACCTCCCTCCCCTTGGGATTGGGTGGGTTGGTAAATGCACAGGTCCTCTCCTTGCATATCGCAGCTGCGCTCGCTCCTGCGGCAGGCACCGGTGGGTGACACAGCCTGTCCCACCGCCGCCTGGTGCTGTCCCCACAGGGATGCCAGATGACCAGAGGGAAGGCTTGCAGGAGGAACTCATCGATATTATCCTCCATGTCCTCAAGCGCAACCCCCAGCTGCACTACTACCAGGGCTACCACGACATCGTGGTCACCTTCCTCCTGGTGGTGGGGGACAGACTGGCCACGGCTCTGGTGGAAAAACTCTCGACGCATCACCTCAGGTACTCACCGGGCTCAGCTGGAGGAGTGGAACCGCCTGCGTGTCCTCAAGCTGCGGTGCCTGCGGGGAAGCCTGTGCAGATGGGGCTGGCCTGTCCCGGAGCTGCGGAGCCTGGAAGGCAGAGCCTTGGGTTAAGGCTGGCTGCCTGTCATGTCCGTACCCAGAGGGGTGCTGTGAGAGAGCAGCGTGACCACACGATAGCACGTGGCTTTGCAGGGAGTTGTGCTCTGGGGAAGGGATAATTGAAGGCTGTCAAATTAATTTGTAACACCTCTTGAAGTTGAAAAAGCCAACGCGCATGCATTATTCATAGTTCTCTGGCCGTCTCTGCTGTCAGGGCCTCTCCGGCTCCTGGGGGCTGGCTCAGCACAGTGCCTCCTACTTAGCCTCGTACAGCCCTGCACAGTGTGGTCTGTACTGCCAGTGTCCTGAGCCCCTGCTCAAGTGACTCTCCTGTTTGTGCACTGAGAACAAGCCTTCAGCTGGGGGGTGGTTTGGAGGGATTCTCCCTCCTCTCCCAGACGGGGAGTTAGGTTTTGGGTGCTGGAAAGGCTTTACAATTCACGCATGCACTGCAGGAAAGTAAGAAGTGTCAGCTGACACCAGCGTGATTGTCTGGGTCCAGGTTTTCTGTGCGGATCAGCCCATGTGTCCCAGACAAGTGGGAAGGAGACTGTTCCAAATAGACAGAATTCCTTGGGGCCGGCGGCCACCCTGCCAGCAAAGCTGTTTATTACAAGTACATTTATTTGCTTTCTGGCTGCCTCCCTGTAGGAGAACTTGCTGATGTGATTGCTTGACGGACCTTCTTTTAAATCTTTCCTCAGGGATTTTATGGACCCAACGATGGATAATACCAAGCACATTTTAAATTACCTGATGCCCATCATAGACCAGGTGAACCCTGAGGTGCATGACTTCATGCAGAGGTACGCATTCCCTCGGAGCCTCCTCGCGCTGCCCTGTCAGTCTTGCGTTACTGTTCATGGGGCCGCTTGCACCAGCATGTCCCCAGCACCACAGTGGCTTCCTCAGAGTGAGTCAACAGCTGACCCACAGCTAACGGTGACAGTCCAAAGCCATGTGGCACTCTGCTTCTGAGCAGACTCAAACCTATGCTGCCTGTTTTGAGGGATTTTACGTGGTGCCATCTTCACCCCAGTGGTCTGCAGTCCATACTGGAAAGGCTGGGGGGGTTACAGACGGAATCATACAAAGCTGCTGCAACTGCTTCACATGCCCAGTTTTGTGGCTGGGGTCACCTTGCTGTAGTTTGTTGCTAGTTCTGGGGATCATTCCCAGGTTGTGCAGCAGGGACACACAAGTCCAGGCAGAATAAAGCAGAAGCAGGAAGGTAAGGGGGAAGGTTCAGTCCAGAGTCCTTTTCTGGGCAAGTGTCTCTGTTACGTTTCATGGCCAGGATGTCTTTGGGTGCCAAGCTTGATTAGAAACTCCCAGAAGTTAGTAAGCCTTTAGGGTGGAAAGGAATGTGAAAAGTTGGCTGTGCTGCAGGACTTCACATGTCCTTGGGTCAGCGTGCCAGACAGTGATGTGGTTCAGGTTCTCCTGAAAGCAGACCATTTGGACCTCTACTGTGGACCCCACTGGATGCAAGACGAGTAGTGGCAGTACTTTGCCTTGGGGTTGTATCAGAGGTACAGTTCATGGATCTGGACTGAGCACTGAATGCTCTGCTGATAGCCAGGTCTGTCTCCCCTCCCAGGCATGGAGGTGCGGCGCAGGGATCACCCAGGAGCATTTCAGCGCTCTTTCCAAGCTGCTGGCAGCAGCCAACCTAACATCACTTTCTCTCTGTGCAGTGCGGAGGTGGGAACCATCTTTGCTCTCAGCTGGCTGATCACCTGGTTCGGGCACGTTTTGTCTGACTTCAGGCACGTCGTGCGATTATATGACTTCTTCCTGGCTTGCCATCCACTCATGCCCATTTATTTTGCTGCTGTGGTAGGTATTGGCTGGAATGGTAGGGAGATTAACTGAACCATTGCGAGGTGCCGGTAGTTTGGGGCTGCAGAGGGGGGCTGGCAAACGCAGTGCTGCTGCTGTCTCCAGCTGCACCCTCCTCTGCAGGGCCCCCCAAGGCCAGCTATGTCCTTGGTGGTTGTGGAGGGCAGGTGGGATCCAGGAGAGCTCAGGGCAGCCTAGGGGTGTCCATATGTGCAGGCTGTTCCAGTTCAGTGCCGTGGAGCATGACCTGGTGTTTTTCTTTGCTTTCATGTGCTGGCCCTGCTGCTGGGCACTTGCTTGGGTGCTGGGGAGCCTGTCTGGCTGTGCGCAGCCCTGCGCTGTGCGTCCATCTGCCCTTTCTCCTACGGGGGGGATCCAAACAAATCTCTGAGAGCAAGTCGTGGAGTCAAGCCCTGCTGAGGTTCTACCTGCGTCTCTGACCTGCCAGTAGCAGACTCTGCTCAGAAGACAGATCTAACTACCCAGAAAGGGGCTTTCCATGGCCTCAGAATCTCGGGAAGGGTTTCTCTTCCCAGACAGGGAATGCTTCAGAGGAAGGGCAGGTCTTTCAGCTGGAAGTGAAATGTTTTTCTCTTCCGGCTCTGAAGTGAGTGCCAGGGAGTGACAAGGAGTCGTCCCCGCTTCCCCAGCTGTCCTCAGTGCTCTCGCTCCTCTCTGCAGATCGTGCTGTACCGGGAGCAGGAAGTTCTGGACTGCGAGTGCGACATGGCGTCTGTCCACCACCTCCTGTCCCAGATCCCACAGGACCTTCCTTACGAGACTCTGATCAGCAGAGCTGGGGACCTTTTTGTCCAGTTCCCACCATCCGAACTTGCCAGGGAGGCAGCTCAGCAGCAGGCTGAACGGTGAGTGCAGGACAGCCCATGTGCCCGTGTGTCCTGTACGCCCCCTTGTCAGGTCTTGCTTCCTCATGAAGATCTTCCTCCCTGGCAGGAGGCTGGTCCCGAAGGGGAGCTGGGGACACTCCTTGACCTGTTTCTTCTCTTGCAGAACTGCGGCTTCCACTTTTAAGGACTTTGAGTTGGCGTCAGTGCAGCAGAGACCAGACACTGTGTTGAGGCAGCGCTTCAGGGAGCGGCTCCGAGGGGAGGAGCGGACAAAATCCATCTTGACAAAGCCGAGGACCAACCGCTTTGTCAAGCTGGCGGTGATGGGGCTGACGGTCGCACTGGGAGCAGCTGCCCTGGCCGTGGTGAAGAGCGCGCTGGAGTGGGCGCCCAAGTTTGAACTGCAGATTTTCCCCTGAAGCCAGAGGAAGGGCCTTCCCTGTCACCACATCCTTCCCTGGTGGGAAGGGTTGATGTTTGATGAAAGGACATGTCCAGAAACGACCTGTCTGAAAATTATTTTTTATTCTTGCTGCGTCCAGTGACGCTTTTGGCCTTTGCGACAGAGACTGATGGGAACCAGCCCAGCAGGATTGTTCCCCACACCAACGCTCACCTTGTTCTCTCCTCCCTGTGCAGGGGTGAGCAGATGGGCAGTGCCACCGTCTCATGAGGAACCGGAGGTACGGACAAGTCAGGCTCTTCAGGCTGCGCACAGGTGACTGTACGAGTGGAGAGTCATGTGGGGGCTATGCTGAAACGACCTCATGTTCTCTGTTGGGGATAATTAGTGGGAGTGAGGGCAGATCCTCGCCTGGAGGAGAATGTCACGGCAGGGTTTGGCCTGGGTGCGTGCATGTGGGGGGACGAGGGTCTGTTACACTCCTGCACCGTCTGCAGGCTGTCAGCGTGCCCCGCCATCTGCGTTCAGCTTTGCCAGTGGTCCGACCCTTCCCTTTCCTGTAGGTAACCTCTGAGTAGAGCCAAACCTTTCACAAACCCCTGTCAGCGCCCTGCCATGAGGTGCTCTCCAGTGTGTAACACTCCCTGGCTCTTTTTGCTTCCTCATCTTTGCAGCCTGATCTGTTTACAGGAAAGAAGGGCAGGGGACGGGAGCAGATCCGCGGGATCTGCCAGAGGGTGCTTAGCTCTCGGTCGCTGAGGCTCCTTCGCTGGCAGTAGCGCGGTCGTATCTTGGGTCAGCGAGGTGAGAGACGAGTGTCACTCACCCTGCCCAAGGTATGTGCTGTCATGTGCCAGATCACATCACCACAAGTTTTAGTGGCACCATAAACACCCATTGCAGACTTTTTTTACAGCTCTGGAAGCAGGTTCTAACATCAAGAAAGGCTTTTTCCACCTTGTGAAACACTTTGCACGGGACAGAAGTCATTGTGGTAGGAAGTCTGTTAGAAATCTCCCCCACGAGCTGATCAGACTTAAGTGTCACCCCTCGGAATAACGCAAGTGAGGGAATTTCCCGGAAAGACCATCCCCGATCCCTGCAATGCTCCTGTCTCCCCACCCAGTCCCGTTAACAGCCCTAGCACTCCCTGCCCTCCAAGCTAAGCAGCAAATCCTTCTAGACAACTCGGGTGTCCCACTGAGACGAAGCCAATAGACACTGTATGCCTCTACCTCTCCCCTGAGCTGCTAAACCTCCCGCAAGTGCCCTTACCTGTCCCTTACAGCTCCCACCCAGCTCCCCCGCTGTTGCTGTGTTGTGCCCAAAGCCATCTGTGCCACACCCAGGGGCTGCACACCTGAAAATTAGGTCTTGGTTGAAGAGTTACGGATTTCAGGATAGAGAAGAAAACTTGTGCCCTGCAAGACTCAGCACCCTCCTGTCCCAACCCCCTGCCTGTTGGTTCATAACTGCCTCTGGGCAAGTTCTGGGTTGCCCTGTGGGCCCTCGCTCTCAGAGGGGCCGTGCCTTTCTGACCATCCAGCTGGCCGGAGGGTGTGCGGGCAGTCGTCACGCCTGACCTGTGTTTCTGTAAAGCTCAGCAGAGGAGTTTCCTTTGCCTTTGCAGGCTGAAATCCAGAGTGTGTGAATCTGCTCTCGTGCAGGCAGTCAGACCCGTTCCCTCTGCTGCTCGCTGGTGCCAGCAGCTGGCTTGTGCCAGGGCTGTCCACGCCGCTGGTGAGAGCCAGGGGCTGCTCGCGGGTTTCCTCTCCCAGTGTGGTTGAAGGCAGAGCCTCTTCCTGGCCCTCAGCACCTCCCCAGGGCAGCAGCGGCGGAGGGCTGGGTGATTTAGCACTTTAGAAAGTCGTGGTGCAGGAGTGTCTGAGGTGACTTGGGGGTGCTGCTCAAGGTCCTGGGACCCCCTCTGTACACTCCCCCACTGCCCCAAAGGAGGGGATGGCTGGAGCCCCCCCAGGGGGAAGCCCCTGCAGCCCCTCACTCTCTGGCCATGATGCACTTTAGTTCTTGCGTTGTCCCTGGGGAGGAAGGGCCTGGGAGGAGACAGTTGCTTCGGGTGCTTCAGTTACTCTGTACAAAGACTTATACATACCCGTGTAAATGCAGATTTGTACAAACCCTATAACTGTAAAATAAACAGTTACTAAACACACTTCCTTCCCTCCCCCTGTGCTGGCAGGGGCCGTGAGGTTGGGGGTGCCAGATCTGCTCTTGTGGCACCCCATGGCCCAGAGCTGGCACATCCCTGCGGTGGCCAGGCCAGCTCTGCGGTCACTGACCTGTGTGGCCTCACACCCGGCAGCCCCATGGGAAGAGAAGCAGGAGCGGAGCCAAACAGCGCTTGCATGCCCCGGTTGCTGTTGTCCTTCCATCTGCCTACCTTTGGTTAAACGCCAGGACTTGCATGTGCTGTCGGCTCTCCGGGGCGTACCCCCCATCAGCAGCACGGCAGGCAGAGCGGGGCT
>NW_009201117.1:11309-11521 GCF_000690835.1 Fulmarus glacialis
GTCCCCGGGGTGGGAACGGGCTGTGCTGGGTGGCAGGAGGCTGGCAGCCGTGTTTACCAGATCAGGCCGGGGCTATTTTTAGTTCCCTGTGGCTTCCTCTCCAGTAACGATTTTCTCAATAGTGCTCAAAGCCCTTTGGGAGGGACACGCAGGCAGAGGCCTGCAGGGTGTGGAGGGCTGCTGAGGGCTCAGTGGGGTTTTGGGGGGTGGAG